>NC_088641.1:1835873-2065873 GCF_036013475.1 Columba livia | reverse complement strand
AGAGATGAGATGAGAGAGATGAGATGAGAGAGAGAGAGAGAGATGAGAGAGAGAGAGATGAGAGAGAGAGAGATGAGAGAGAGAGAGAGAGATGAGAGAGAGAGAGATGAGAGAGAGAGAGATGAGAGAGATGAGAGAGAGAGATGAGAGAGAGAGATGAGAGAGAGAGAGAGATTTATTTATTTTTCTGCTTTTAAGACGTTCTTCCATGATGGAACAATCTGGCATAGACTGAACTGTAGAAATCACAGTATTAATTTCTTTCCTGTATTTGGGTTATTTCCTTATTAAAAGAAGTTGTTCTCCTTGGTATCACATTTCTTACATAGGGACACAAAGCAAGCGCCCGTTTCTTTAAGAGATCCCGGTTCTTCCATGTGACACCCAAGCTAAAACTGATTTTTGGCAACAAAATCTTATATATACACATTTATTCTCTAAAGCAAAAGAGATGATAAAAACTGTCATAAATCAGCTATACTTTCTGTCTCAATGCCTTTTGTTGGGTAGATAGCAGAGGTGTCCGCCTCCTCTTTGAAGTTTTAAAGCAGCGCTGCATTTCTCCTGAAATAAAAGTATTGATTTAGAAGAAATTTTTAAGTAACTAGTTAGTTCTTCCAGGATACAAACTGGAAAGGATGTAACTTCTCTTCTGGTCTTCCATCAAGAACATACATTGTTATTGGTTTATTTTTGTTATTAATTGTGGTGGCGGACTTGTAAATGTATCAACCTTCAGGTGTTTGGGGCTGGAGAACCATAGGGAACCATCTCGTTGCATGTATTGTCTGCTTGATCTCAACCAAAATTTCCCCTGTGCCTTTTACAGTTATTTCAACTATCTCGCCACGCTGATACCGCACTTTGAAAGGCCTAAATGTCTGAAATAGAAATGTCTGCGGTCAAAACGGTCACCCAGCCCAGTTCTGGGTGCTCAGCACAGGACACACATGGAGCTGCTGGAGAGGGGCTACAGGAACCACAGGAATGAGCCGAGGCTGGAACAGCTCTGCTGGGAGAGTTGGGGTGTTCAGCTGGAGAAGAGAAGCTTGGGGAGACCTTATTGTGGCCTTTCTGGACTTAAAAGGGGCCTGTGAGAAAGATGGGGACGGACTTTTGAGCAGGGCCTGTTGTGAAAGGATAAGGGGTGATGGTTTGAAACTAAAGGAGGGAGATCCAGGCTGGACATGAGGAAGGAATTGTTGGCCCTGAGGGTGGTGAGAGCCTGTCCCAGGTTGGCCAGAGAGGTGGTAGATGAACCATCCCTGGAGACATCCCAGGCCAGGCTGGACGGGGCTCTGAGCAACCTGAGCTGGTGAAGATGTCCCTGCTCATGGCAGGGGGGGCACTGGGTGACCTTTAGAGGTCCCTTCAACCCAAACTGTTCTATGATTCCATGAAGATCATAGTAGTAAAGTCATTTGTCAAACGTGGCTTGTGGGGAAAATACAAACCCCAAAATACTCTTCTATATTTGACTCCAGTAGAAACAAGAGGAGCAGTTTGCAGGAGTCTGATGCCACCAGCAGCTTATACATCTAAATTAGTAAGGGGAAGGTATCAGTGTAACGACTGTTTCTAAATGACGCCATTGCCCCCCAGAGAACAAGAACTATGGTCCTGTTAAACCTCAGCTCCCCGGTGTCCTGGTACCTGTTTCTTCCATTCGAAACTGTGTGGACGACCTTCTATCGGTGTCATCTGGTGACAAGTTCAACAATGTACCCATGTGTCACCATCCTGCTGCTGCTGGCTCCTCTTTAACGCCAAGCACGGCTCAGAACTGCTTTCTGCACTCACCGCATCGTTTGGCTTTGAACGTGCCTCCGAGAGACACGGCTCAGAATAAGGGACAGAGATGAAGCACAGAGACAATATGGAGTGTTTGAATAAGATGGACCCAGTCCCAAATCATTTCAATTTGAAATTGGGTCCTTTTTGAAACATCCTGTGTATGGGAAAATCTCAGCTAGGAATGCCAAGCACCGCTCTGAAGGTACGTGCTGTTGTGAACGCTTTAACCACTCAATGAGATGCAGTTAATTACTCAACGAAATGCAGCTAATTCTGTACCTTAGCAAACAGGCTGATGGCTCGTAAATTATTTCACACCTTCAGAGCAAACAGGCTGAATGGTCAGAAACAAATCGCTGAATTTCACCTCACACCACCACACCAAACCCCCTTCCCATTTCAATCTTATCCTGAACGTTCACGTAGTCAGAGCCATCTACTCCGAGTATTAAAAGGTTAAAAGGTAACTAATTTACTACCTTAGGAGAGCTGCCAAAAGGTCTGATTCATACAAAATACTCTCAAATCATAGAGGAACCAGGTTTCATTTCCCTGCTTCCTGAGGACCCACCAGAAAGGTGAAAGAGGAGTCACCAGAGAGAACAGGATCGGTTTTGCAAACTGAAAAGCAAATAGAGTATCTGGTTATCAGTCTCAGGATACAACTCTGAGGGAACATAATCTTTCCTCTTGGAATCGCTCCTAATTTTACACCCCCTGATGGCACCGTGGCAGCCGGTAGCGCATGGTGCTCATTACGGCCGACGCCGAACGTTTGGGAGATGTCCCAAAGGGACGCTCATAAAACACCGACTGGAGGCTCGGAGCATCGCTGACATTTCCTACCACGTCCCCACCACACCGCGTATTCTTGACAAGAGAGAACAACCAAAGATGAAAATACTCTAACGGGAGTTATTTAAATGATTAAATTGATGGTTGGATTCAAGATCTTTTATTCCCCGATTTGTTCCTAAATCAACTGAGATGATGTGGCTGTGTCCATTTTCACCTCACTGGCATAGAGCTCTTCCATTTAGAAAGTAAAAATACTACAAATCATCTAGAATGTAAGTGTTGCACAGATAATCTATATTCTTCCGTATTTACGTTGTATGTCAAGTCTTGTAAGTAACGTCCATTGACTCTCAGAGACAGACCTTACCGTTCAAATACGAACACAAGAGAGGGCTAAAAACCAGAACGGAGAAAGCGGATTATTAGGAGCTTGAATAGGAGAGAAAGCAGCTCTTAACCTCTTCACTGCTCACAATTAGCAAGGAAAAGAAGCCTAAATATTTCTCATCTCATTATACACGGCATCATTCCTACGCTGCAATGATTCTATAGGGCTTTATAATGAATTTTATCGCCCTTATTCCTCCTACCTTTGACTTTTAAGCTCCTGAAAAACGTAGCGAGCACCCTTAAATGAGTGAAAACATTGCCACCAGTTAAATTGGGAAGTATTAATAACTAAGATAGCAATCAAAACCAATGTGAACTATGGAAAATAATGGAACGTAATAGAAACATCCACTCACTTCTAGTAGCACAGGGTGCTACTTCACAGTGATGTAACTAGATCAGTTTTTCATTTTTCCTCCATACGCAGTTACAGTTTTTAACGAAGTGAAAATGTCCTGATAACAACCAGATGTTCGGTTATGTGTACCAGCTCTGACCAAACTACTGATAGAAACCTTTATAATTTAAAGCCTTGGGAGCTCTATCTCGCAACAAAATGTTTAGCGAGAGTTTTGATGTAAAAGTCGTACAATTAAATACTGAAGGTGCATCTTTTTGCTGACTGTGCATTTTTAAGCATGAATGTACACACTTGAGTGCTAACAAACCCAAAAGAAAAAGCAAAGTATCCATAACATACCCAAGGGAGCCATAAATCAAACATCCACACACTGTAACACAAGTGTTGTAAGGGGCTGCTCACATCTAATTCCTTCAAATTAAATGTTAATACGTGAAACCTTTTTCCTTGGCGTTTTGTACAATGCAGCAGAGCCTGGTTTTCAAAAGGGTAATTCAAGATCTTTTCAATAACTCCCAGACACAAAACCACGATGCTGCGGAGTCCCCGCTACAACCTGGTGTAGCAATGCACTGTGTAACAACTTCTAAGCACATTTGCCTTCCACAACACAAACTAACTTTGAGAAATAGTCTCTTAAATTCATCATAGACGATTGTGAACACTCCTATATATGCTTTGCTGTACATTTCAGTAGGTTTTCCCAACAAAAGTCACCACATCTTGGTGGTTATTTCATACAAGCAGCTGAATGTCAATGTAATCATTGGTCCCAGCCAGCACGGGTTCATTAGGGTAAAGTCTTGCTTGACGAACTTAATTGCTTTCTACTACAAGGTTACCCACTTACTTGATCAAGAGAAGCCTGTTGTGGTGATACTTTTGGATTTCAATAAAGCCTTTGATAGTCTCACAGTATTCTCCTGGACACCATGTCCAGCATACAGCGGGGTAAACACATAATCCATCTTAGGGCCAGCACTCTTCAATGGCTTCATCAATGATTTGGAGACAGAACTTGCGGGACTGCTTAGAAAATTCACCGATGACACATAATTGGGGGGAGCTGCCAAAATTCTGGAGGGCAGAGAAGCCCTGCAGACGGATCTGGATAAACTGAAGAACTGGGCCATCACCAACCACATGAAGTTCAACAAGGGCCAAGTGCCAGATTTTGCACCTGAGACAAAGTCTTTCTTGTCATGAGGTGACCCTGCCTCCCCTCTGGCTGCCATTTTGTGTGCTGAGGTGATCTTGGTGGCTCTGGGGCCGCCATTTTGTGTGCTGAGGTGATCTTGGTGGCCCTGGGGCCGCCATTTTGTGTGCTGAGGTGATCTTGGTGGCCCTGGGGCCGCCATTTTGTGTGCTGAGGTGATCTTGGTGGCCCTGGGGCCGCCATTTTGTGTGCTGAGGTGATCTTGGTGGCCCTGGGGCCGCCATTTTGTGTGCTGAGGTGATCTTGGTGGCTCTGGGGATGCCATTTTGTGTGCTGAGGTGATCTTGGTGGCCCTGGGGCCGCCATTTTGTGTGCTGAGGTGATCTTGGTGGCTCTGGGGATGCCATTTTGTGTGCTGAGGTGATCTTGGTGGCCCTGGGGCCGCCATTTTGTGTGCTGAGGTGATCTTGGTGGCCCTGGGGCCGCCATTTTGTGTGCTGAGGTGATCTTGGTGGCCCTGGGGCCGCCATTTTGTGTGCTGAGGTGATCTTGGTGGCCCTGGGGCCGCCATTTTGTGTGCTGAGGTGATCTTGGTGGCCCTGGGGCCGCCATTTTGTGTGCTGAGGTGATCTTGGTGGCCCTGGGGCCGCCATTTTGTGTGCTGAGGTGATCTTGGTGGCCCTGGGGCCGCCATTTTGTGTGCTGAGGTGATCTTGGTGGCCCTGGGGCCACCATTTTGTGTACTGAGGTGATCTTGGTGGCCCTGGGGCCGCCATTTTGTGTGCTGAGGTGATCTTGGTGGCCCTGGGGCCGCCATTTTGTGTGCTGAGGTGATCTTGGTGGCTCTGGGGCCGCCATTTTGTGTGCTGAGGTGATCTTGGTGGCCCTGGGGCCGCCATTTTGTGTGCTGAGGTGATCTTGGTGGCCCTGGGGCCGCCATTTTGTGTGCTGAGGTGATCCTGCACCTGGGACACAGCAACCCTGCCTGTACATACAGACTGGGGGATGAAATGCTAGAGAGCAGCTCTGTGGAAATGAATCTGTGGGTTCTGGTCAACGACAAGTTGAAGATGAGCCAACAGTGTCCTTGGCAGCCAAGAGGGACCCGTGTCCTGGTGCATCCAGCACAGCACGGCCAGCCAGGCAGGGAGGGGATCGTCCCACTTGGCTGTGGCCTCACATGGAACACAGGATAAAAAGGACATAAAGCTAGTGGAGAGTGTCCAGAGGAGGGACACAAAGTTGGTGAAGGGTTTGGAGAAGAAGCCTGGAGAAGGGGATGCTGAGAGCAGAACTCATGGGGCTGCAGGTTCCTCAGCAGGGAGCAGGAGGGGCAGGGCTGAGCTCTTCTCTCTGTGACAGTGACAGAATGGCAGAAGATGTGCTGGGGAGGGTCAGTTGGACATGAGGAAAAGGTTCTTCACCCAGAGGTGCTGGACACTGAACAGGCTCCCCAGGTAGGCGTCAGGGCCTCAGGACCAACAGCGTTCAAGAAGAGATTGGACAACGTCCTCACACACACGGTGTGACCTGTGGGGTGTCCTGTGCAGGGACAGCAGTTGGACTCCATGATTCTTGTGGGTCCCTTCCAACTCAGGACATTCTACGACTCACAATAAGGGACACAGGGAGGTGGGTTACAGACTTAGCATTTGTCTTCTTCCCCATCTCACACCCTCCTTGTTAATTTTGAGCCAGGCCACCCAGCTGCATTTCCCAAACTGGTTATTTTATAGGCAGACACGAGCTCATCCTGCCAAGGCTTCTAACAGAGCGAGCTCAGAGGGCAGCAAGCTCTGCCCGTGCTCAGGAAAGACTCAAGCCTTCATAAACTCAGTACCCCACATTAAGACAGCACATATGCAGTTATATATAGAAGTGGGGGGGGAATTATAGTACCTCTGAAGCGTACTGCTTTCACCTGACATGCCATTTAGAACAATTCTGGAGGGCAGGACTGTTGCACAGGTACCGCTGCTCCTGCATTTGGGACAAGGAGATGGTCTTCCCAGCTTAAAAATAATCTTAGTATTTCACTGAAGAAGCTTAAGGTGGGTGTGGAGAAGCGATATATTGAGACAAGAGCTGCATGTTGTATCCGCTCTGACACCAAAGTGCATCTGCAGAATCCAAGGGATACGCTAATCGTGACAAACCTCTGCTTAGGCTATGGAGATAAACTCTGCTCTTCTGAATGATGGTTCAAAGACAGACCCAGCATGGAGGTTCACGACAAAGATCCACCTTTGGATCTACCTTGACTTCAGTAAAGCCTTTGACACAGTCTCCCACAGCATCCTCACAGCTAAGTTGAGGAGGTGTGGTCTGGACAATAGAGTAGTGAGGTGGGTTGCAAACTGGCTTAAGGAGAGAAGCCAGAGAGTGGTAGTCAATGGTGCGGAGTCCAGTTGGAGGCCTGGATCTAGTGCAGTGCCTCAGGGGTCAGTGCTGGGGCCAATATTATTCAATATATTCATTAACGATTTAGACGAGGGAATAGAGTGACTGTCAGCAAGTTTGCTGGTGACACCAAGCTGGGAGGAGTGGTGACACGCCAGAGGCTGTGCTGCCATCAGAGACCTGGACAGGCTGGAGAGCTGGGCGGGAATAACCTGATGAAATTTAACAAGGGAAAGTGTAGAGTCCTGCATCTGGGCAGGAACAACCCCAGGTTCCAGTATAGGTTGGGAAATCACATATTAGAGAGCAGTGTAGGGGAAAGGGAGCTGGGGGTCCTGGTGGACAACAGGATGACAATGAGCCAGCACTGGGCCCTTGTGGCCAGGACGCCAATGGTACCTGAGGTGGATTACAAGGGGGTGGTCAGTAGGTCAGAGAGGTTCTCCTTCCCCTCTGCTCTGCCCTGGTGAGACCACACCTGGAATATTTTGTCCAGTTGTGGCCCCTCAGTTCCAGAAGGACAGGGAACTGCTGGAGAGGGTCCAGCGTAGGGCAACGAAGATGATTAAGGGAGTGGAGCATCTCCCTTATGAGGAAAGGCTGAGGGAGCTGGGGCTCTTTAGTTTGGAGAAGAGGAGACTAAGGGGGGACCTCATTAATGTTTATAAATATCTAAAGGGTGAGTGCCATGAGGATGGAGCCAGGCTCTTCTCGGTGGCAAACAATGATAGGACAAGGGGTAATGGGATCAAGCTGGAACACAAGAGGTTCCACTTAAATTTGAGAAGAAACTTCTTCTCCGTGAGGGTGGCAGAGCCTGGCCCAGGCTGCCCAGGGGGTTGTGGAGTCTCCTTCTCTGGAGACATTCAAAACCCACCTGGACATGTTCCTGTGCGACCTCACCTGGGTGTTCCTGCTCCATGGGGGGATTGGACTGGATGATCTTTTGAGGTCCCTTCCAATCCCAAACATACTGTGATACTGTGATCTTTATAGCAGCTTTACAGACAGACATTGTTAGTGCCACCATAAGCTGCCTATCCTCCAGCAAATGATCTTAAGTCCTGCTACTGAAATCATTTCCAGCTTGAGTATTACATGTATTCCACTCTATCTGCTCCTACCCAAAATTCACACACTAGGCTTATAGTTTTCTTGATTTGTTCCAGCTAAATACAGTAATGAATTAGCGACTTGATCCAACGTAGGGAAAGAATTTATAGCGTAACTCTGATCAGAGAGAGGGAAGTGAAAGGTAAACTTGCTACTAAAATAATCCTGATCAATCTCCTGAAATATTGCATTAAGCACAAATATCTCAGCCTTATAACATCTTTATGAAGAACAAGATTGGATTGTGTATTAGAAAAAGCAAGTTTTTCCACATCTCCTTTCCCCTCACCTATTTCCCTTTTAATGATATGGGGATAAAATAATTAATTAAGCCATCGCTTTGTCAAACATGTTACACCAAGAAGCCAGAAAATAATACACGCAATAAAAACCTTCCACATCCAGCTGTTATGAAAAGCATGGGTTTTGCATAACTGAACATTAAAGATTATAGAGAGGATTTATGATGTTTTATAAGGCATTATTATCACTGTATTATATAGTCGACTAAGTGTTTTCAACAGCTACTTCCATGCCCAACAACCATATTCACACAGAAAGAGATGCTGACAAGTTCAGCTGCCGAAAAGGGTTAAGACCCATCACTTAACTTCTTTCTGCCAGTAAACCAGAATAAAAGATACTGGACTCCACAAAGACATTGGGACATCCAAGAAAGACAAATCAAAGCCTGTAGGATTTACGAACTTGCCCGTATATCGGGGTCCTTTCACCTCTTTGTACTTCCTCTAATCCGCTCCAAACAAGTGTAGCTGTGCCAGGAAGTCCTGACAAGCTCTGAACGATGCTCTAAATCATCTCCCTAATTAATTACACGCTACCTACCCAAATCCTGGTGTAGCGTTGACAGCGACCTATTTAATGAGAGCAATGTTGCAAAAACTATTGCATCTTTGTCAGCTTTCCAACCAAAAGCACAATCCAAAGGAGAAAAACTAAATCAGCAACAGAGCAACGCACTAAATAGATAACGTGAAACTCTTTCGGAGCTGTGATGTTTTAATTAAGGCGCTATATTTTAGGCACAGATTACAATTTAATACAAAGGGTACTGTTAATGCTATCTTGGGTTAAGTTTATCTCTGGGGTTAAGTTTATCTTGGGTTAAGTTTATCAGGAGAGGTGTGGCAAAACATTTCTGTTTCCTAAGAGCAAAGCAAGTTCTCCTTCATATGATACTGAAGGATGTTCCAGGACACAGATGCGTAGAATCAGTGTCTCAAATGCAGCATTCACATGAAAACCACCATGCAAACGGTTCTGCAGGTCTACAGAAACACTCCACTTATTCATTGATCTTCTTTTTCAGATGTGAATTTGCTAGTATTTTAGAAATAAGTATTAATTAAGTCGCAGGATTTATTTAATGCAAATGCAGTTCAAAAACCCATAAAACTGCACAAGAGCACCTTTGGTTTGCACCTCGCTGTTTTCCCCAGAGACCAAGCGGTGCCTCCAATGCATCTTTCCCTGGACAATTAGCACAACCATTTCTAGCCACAAATTAGCAACAACCATCCATGTGTTGCCAGAGGTACCTGAAATAAATGTCAGCATTCCTACAAAAGAAATCAGGATCATTTCCTGCTGTTGGTTTGAACTGGGTGTGAGATGCTGAGCATGTTTTTCTTCCAACTGAATATTCAGTGCGGGTACCAACAGCGAGTTAGAATTATGGATACTGTACCACCACATACAGCATTCAAACCCAAGTATTTCAATATTATAACCCCATCACTCTGAGTTTTCTGTTCTTGCAAATGCTCAGTTTATATAAGGAGGTTGGAAAAAACCAACCAACCAAACTTACAGGAGGGGAATTTCAACAATGAGTTGGATGAGGCAACACAGCAACTCTTCTATGAGGTCTTCGCACTCTGTTCCTGGAAATAAACATACCAAAGGTTTTCTGGGTTTCCAAATAATAAAAGAAAGCACAGATTTGAACACATAGATGCAGACCATCAATATTTTAAACGCTAGAAGAGTCATTTTACTTGTTGTAGAAAACTTTCCTGGAACAGAAAGGACTTGGGATTATCACCAGAGCAAATGGTGATGCTAAACCTTTAATATATATATAAGAATAACTAATAACAATAGGATAAATTCAATGAGATGTTGATATTCTAGGAAATATGATAATGTTAAACACATCAAGCCTTATTTTGCTACTTACCTGATGTTATTCTAGGAAATACGATAATGTTAAACACATTAAGCCTTATTTTGCTACTTACCTAACGTGCTATTAAATGGTGTCAGTACTATCAGTTGAATTGATCACTAGTGACTTCTCACTGCTCCACAGTTCGAGTCCACCCTCAAAATTCCCAATAGTTCTCCACCCTTTTTTAATCCCAAGTTAAGAATATATAAACAACATATATATATATATGTTCCTAAAGCTTGCATTAATAAACAACACATATAAAACAGTTCGATTTGTCTACCGTACAATGAACAATATTCTCAGTTGTGATCTGTCAAATGAATGCAGCCTATTGTACATATCACTGCAGCTCTTTAGCAATTAAATCTATACGTTATTTTTGCCTGAATGCAACTTGATTCATTTAAGAGGTTTTACACATGACAAATAAGAATTCATGGATTTCCAAAGCGTATTTTAAGTGAGTAGAAATGATTCTACAAAATGCTGAAAGAATTGATTGAAAAACAACTGTTCTTCAATCCAGGATTCCATATGAAGCAGCACACCAGGGGGAATATTCACAAGCAAGCAAAATTACTTCTTTCCACCATCGGTTTATTAAAAACACATTAAAAATTGTCACCTAGTGAACTGCAAGTTCTAAAGGAAATAGGGGGTTTTTTATCACGGAAACATGGTTTCCTTTATATAGAATCCCCCATGAGGAACACAATGTAGCTCCTGTTAGTAAAAATACTCCTATTTGGAGTATTTAACCTTTGAAATCACCACTGATAATGAAGCCCAGATAATCCAAAGCAACTTGAATGTGACAATTTCCTCGAGTTTTTTGAATCTAGAAAAAGCTTATAGAGCAAAACTGCTGTTAGTTCCCCAAAGGTAACGAATTGTTTCTCTCGACAATTGAGGAAACTGAGGACGAGAGAGGAAAAAGGATGAGAAATAAAGTAAAATGCATCTTAATATTGTTTCTTCCACTATGCTATATACACAACTCATTTGAAGAATGAATAATATTATTTGAATATGAAAAAGGGCTTTCCCTTCACACTATATTCCAAATCAAGTGAGAAAATATAGGCTTAGCACAACCACGTAGAATGGAAGATGTTGGTCTTTCCTGCTCTGTTCTCCAAGCAGTTTTTCCTTTCTCAAAAAAAGCTTAATTGCTGTAATCAATGTCATTCAGCTCCGATAATTAATGTATCTTCTTCCCCATTGGGGCACGTGCATTCTTGTTTAATTCTCCTCTTGCCAAGACAATGAGGCGGCCCTGTGCCAAATCTATAACGTGAGAGGGAGCCATAAACACGGACCGCGCTGTATTTTCATCAACGATACCTCTTTCAATAGCAGGATAAACACAATACTTCACCTTCATAGAACACATTCTTGGATCAAACATACGCTGGATTAGCAGAAACTACATCCACTTGTAAAATCAACGCAGCTCCATCCTTGGCCATGATATGGGGTCTAACACAGTAAACCAACCTTTTTCTTCTCAAAAACCTCAGCGCTACGTTGTCACGACCCAATCTGGGCTCCTGTAGCAGCTGCATGTGCATAGTATTAATATATAATATTCAGGTACTTGGTTTCCTGCCTTGTTGCTCCTATAGATAATAGGATAGAACCCGGACGCCACCAATGAAATAATTATTAATACTTCCTCACAAAACAGTATTTAAAGCCCCCGCCATCCCATTCATTACACAACCAAGACTTAAAGCTTCTTCAGGTTTTGCGGTTTTACCTCCAGCTCTGAGGACTCCCAAAAATTCCCAATTTTCACTTAAGAGTGTTACTAACGAGTCCATAAACTAATTGCCATCTTTGTTTCCTTTATATGACAGCTGAATACTCATTAAAGCATTTAAAGGCTGCAGTAAACACATTTCTTGCCCCCTCTATGTCCTCTTATTTGCTATAATACACCAAATAAATTCCTCAGCAGCCTTGCAATAAAATCTTGTCTATAGAGAATTAATTAATTTTCCTATTACAGGTCAGGGAATGGGTTAAATACATTATTAGTTGCACTGTTCTTCCAATAACTGCCCACCAGCCATTAAGAAAATAAGCCAAGAGTACTTCCAAATTCACACACTGCATTAAAGCTTTTATCTTATACGCATAATTTAATTACACTAATATGCTAATGTATTGAATAAGGCTTGTATTATCACGCTCACAATTGAGAAACAATAGAATTATAACAAGCTGTAACAAATGAAAAGACTGTAAGGACAACTAAGGACTTAAAGTTTTTAAAAGGATGCTCAAAGATAGCGTGAAGTACGTACAACTTTAGTAAAAGTAGTAATAAATCTGTCTGAACTTCACAACAAAGCAAGCTCTAGTTTCCAAATAATAGTAATTAAAATACCCCAAAGCTACATTTGACTTAATTACGAAAATACAAACAAAAAGAGCATTTAATTCTGGTCTGCTCACTTTAATAAACCCTACCACAACAGCATTTTATTACACTCCGTTAATAATCCTTCACCTTTCACAGAATCACAGAATCACAGAATGGACTGGGTTGGAAAAGACCTCAGAGATCATCCAGTCCAACCCTTGGTCCAACTCCAGTCCGTTTACTAGATCATGGCACTAAGTGCCATGGCCAATCTCAGCTTAAAAACCTCTAGGGACGGCAAGTCCAGCACCTCCCTGGGCAGCCATTCCAATGCCTGACCACTCTCTCTGCAGAGAATTGCTGTCTAATCTCCAGCCTAAATTTAAGCCCATGGCCCCTTGTCCTATTGCTGACTGCCTGGGAGAAGAGACCAAGCCCCACCTGGCTAGAACTGCCCTTCAGGTAGTTCTAGAGAGTGCTGAGCTCAGCTCTAAGCCTCCTCTTCTCCAGACTAAACAAGCCCAGCTCCCTCAGCCTCTCCCCATAGGGCTTGTGTTCCAGTCCCTTCCCCAGTCTTGTTGCTCTTCTCTGCACCCGCTCCAGCACTTCAATCTCTTTCCTGAGCTGAGGGGCCCAGAACTGAACACAACACTCCAGGTGTGGCCTCCCCAATGCAGAGCACAGGGGAAGGATCACTGCCCTTGTCCTGCTGACCACGCTGGTTTGGATCCAGGACAGGATCCCATTGGCCTTCTTGGCCACCTGGGCACACTGGTGGCTCCTGTTGAGCTTCCTGTCCATGAGTCCCCCCAGGTCCCTTTCTGCCTGACTGCTCTCCAGCCACTCTGTGCCCAGCCTGGAGCGCTGCAGGGGTTGTTGTGGCCAAAGGGCAGCACCCGCCACTTGGCCTTGTTGAACTTCATCCCATTGGAATGGGCCCATTTTTCCAGTCTCTCCAGACCCCTCTGCAGAGCCCTCCTGCCTTCCAGCAGCTCCACACTCCCTCCCAACTTGGTGTCAGCAGCAAATTTGCTGATGATGGTCTCAATGCCCTCATCTAAATCATCAATGAAGATGTTGAACAGGACCGGACCCAACCCTGACCCCTGGGGACACCACTAGTGCCTGGCCGCCAGCTGGATGCAGCCCCATTCACCAGCACTCTCTGGGCCCGGCCCTCCAGCCAGTTCTTAACCCAGCAGAGAGTGCGCTTGCCCAAGCCATGGGCTCCCAGCTTTTGCAGGAGTATATTATGGGAGACAGTGGCAAAGGCCTTGCTGAAGTCCAGATAGCTACGTTTAAAAGCTATAGGAAGGGATTCACCTTATTACCATATTCCAGGTATATTTTAAAAAATATGATGTGAACCATCTGCACATACAATCAAGTGCTACAAGACGTGGTATAAATGTGGATATACCACAGCGACAAGAATCACCTTCCATATCAAACTGCAAGGAACTCCCAGTGTAAGGAATAAAGATCGCAGGGGTTCAAGAAAAAACATCTCAGCTTTTCCATCTATTCTACCGTGCTACATTGCACCATTTTTTAACCAAGAATAAACATTAAGAACATTTTAAACCAAGAATAAACCCAAGGTTGAATTCCTCCGAGTCACAGTAGGCGTCAAGGAGTTCAAACTATATTTTAATGACTAATTTTGCTGGGAAATCCATAATCAGATGCTTTTGGTCATTCTACCTTCTTGCCAGACTGATTTTGGCTTTTTGCAACTACAAACTCCACAGTATCTTTATAACAAAGGAAATCAGGACTCCTGTGCCAGCTTTATCCATCATATTCAAGAGCATCTCGATACGGTGCTACACAAAGATTTGTAGCAGCGTCAGGACTTTGGTTTTGCTGTAATCGAACTGATTTTGAACATATTCACATTATTCACGCTCAAAAAAAGGAGTAGATAGCAGAAAAAGAACAGCTAGATTATTTGAGCATCCCTGTCATCCTTCACCTTGTGTAATACCTGCTCTGTTTCCTGGAGATGCACTTATTTTTTAATATTCTGCCTAAATTCTATGACTTGCACTGCACTCTTGTATAAACTACTGCGCACTAATGAAATTTTAGCCGTTGTCTTTTCAATGGATCAGTTCTAACCACAGTAAGCTTACCTTCCCTCTCTAAATTCCTAAAGCTTGCATTAATAAAAGAAAGGGGGTAGAAGGGGGGTGGTCAGTAGGTCCGAGAGGTTCTCCTGCCCCTCTGTTCTGCCCTGGGGAGACCACACCTGGAATCTTGTGTCCAGCTGTGGCCCCTCAGTTCCAGCAGGACAGGGAACTGCTGGAGAGAGTCCAGCGCAGCCACCAAGATGCTGAAGGGAGTGGAGCATCTCCCGTGTGAGGAAAGGCTGAGGGAGCTGGGGCTCTGGAGCTGGACAAGAGGACACTGAGGGGGGACTCATTCATGTTTACAGATATCTAAAGGGGGAGTGTCAGGAGGATGGAGCCAGGCTCTTCTGGGTGACAACCAGTGACAGGACAAGGGGTAATGGGTTCAAACTGGAACACAGGAAGTTCTACTTAAATATGAGAAGAAAAAGTTGGGGAATGACCTATTAGAGAGCAGCGTAGGGGAAAGGGACCTGGGGGTGCTGGGGACAGCAGGGTGACCATGAGCCAGCACTGGGCCCTTGTGGCCAGGAAGCCAATGGTACCTGGGGTGGGTTAGAAGGGGGTGGTCAGTAGGTCCGAGAGGTTCTCCTGCCCCTCTGCTCTGCCCTGGGGAGACCACACCTGGAATCTTGTGTCCAGCTGTGGCCCCTCAGTTCCAGCAGGACAGGGAACTGCTGGAGAGAGTCCAGCGCAGCCACCAAGATGCTGGAGGGAGTGGAGCATCTCCCGTGTGAGGAAAGGCTGAGGGACTATTTAAACACTACTCTAGAAGAGGTCTATTTTGCTCTAAGAAGCCATAACACATAAAGAGCTTGTTAAAAAATGTTTAATTTTAGCAGAAGACGGCAGGCAACGTTATTAAAAGATCTCAACACATTTTGAAGGCGTTCTCTTTCACTTGTGTGACAAAAAGGAAGATGTTTTACATCATATTAGTTTAGATCACAAGGCAAATCGGTCAGTCTGATTATTGACTACACACAGTGTCCCTAAAAGTAAACTTGTTGTATGGAAAAGTAAACTTGTTGTATGGAAAAGTAAACTTGTTGTATGGAAAAGTAAACTTGTTGTATGGAATGTCATTGGTATTTTATTTCTAGTTGAAAAGCAAAGTTTGGGATTCTTAGTCTAAACAAAACATAGAAAAATAGAGTCGTTCTGGTTGGAAAAGACCCTGAAGATCATCAAATCCAACCATTAACCCAGCACTGCCAGGTCTACCTCTAAACCACGTTCCTAAGCACCATATCTAAAAACGTAACTTTTTATGAATAGTTTCTTGTGGGATATTTGTTTTACTTACCATATGAGCCTGGCGCTTTCTCTTCGTAAGTAAAATGAAGTTGCAGCTCCTCTTCTGACATTCGACTGATGAAGACTTTCAGCAAACAGCAAATGATGAAGAGCGCGTTGTGAGCTTGCCAAATAAAGAGGTGACTGGAAGAAGCACAAACAAATAGGAATTAGTAACGTTTGACCTGCAAACATGCACTGAAAACCACAAGAAGCAAAAAGGTTGAGGGGAATCCTGAGAGCAAAGGGGCATTAAAAAGAAACCTCTTCCTTTTTGAAGCTCCCAATGATGAGTGGCGGATATTTCTCTGTGACTGTGGGGGAACAATTACAGAGTATTTCCTGACAAAACTATGCAGCGCTACACACAGAATCACAGAATCACAGAATCGATTGGGTTGGAAAAGACCTCAGAGATCATCGAGTCCAACCCTTGGTCCAACTCTAGTCAGTTTACTAGATCATGGCACTAAGTGCCATGTCCAATCTCAGTTTAAAAACCTCTAGGGACGGCGAGTCCAGCACCTCCCTGGGCAGCCATTCCAATGCCTGACCACTCTCTCTGCAGAGAATTGCTGTCTAATCTCCAGCCTAAATTTAAGTTGAAGCCCCGCTGTCCTATTGCTGACTGCCTGGGAGAAGAGACCAAGCCCCACCTGGCTAGAACTGCCCTTCAGGTAGTTCTAGAGAGTGCTGAGCTCAGCTCTAAGCCTCCTCTTCTCCAGACTAAACAAGCCCAGCTCCCTCAGCCTCTCCCCATAGGGCTTGTGTTCCAGTCCCTTCCCCAGTCTTGTTGCTCTTCTCTGCACCCGCTCCAGCACTTCAATCTCTTTCCTGAGCTGAGGGGCCCAGAACTGAACACAACACTCCAGGTGTGGCCTCCCCAATGCAGAGCACAGGGGAAGGATCACTGCCCTTGTCCTGCTGACCACGCTGGTTTGGATCCACGACAGGATCCCATTGGCCTTCTTGGCCACCTGGGCACACTGGTGGCTCCTGTTGAGCTTCCTGTCCATGAGTCCCCCCAGGTCCCTTTCTGCCTGACTGCTCTCCAGCCACTCTGTGCCCAGCCTGGAGCGCTGCAGGGGTTGTTGTGGCCAAAGGGCAGCACCCGCCACTTGGCCTTGTTGAACTTCATCCCATTGGAATGGGCCCATTTCTCCAGTCTCTCCAGACCCCTCTGCAGAGCCCTCCTGCCTTCCAGCAGCTCCACACTCCCTCCCAACTTGGTGTCAGCAGCAAATTTGCTGATGATGGTCTCAATCCCCTCATCTAAATCATCAATGAAGATGTTGAACAGGACCGGACCCAACCCTGACCCCTGGGGACACCACTAGTGCCTGGCCGCCAGCTGGATGCAGCCCCATTCACCAGCACTCTCTGGGCCCGGCCCTCCAGCCAGTTCTTAACCCAGCAGAGAGTGCACTTGCCCAAGCCATGGGCTACCAGCTTTTGCAGGAGTATATGATGGGAGACACGCAACCTCTTGTTCTTTCCTACGGCCGTTGCACGATATAATTTCAAAGTAATGTCTTTACACAGAAGTTGGTGTTCAAATCCAGTCCAGTTTTAAATGGTTCATACAATTAGATTTAGCTAAAAAGATGAGGTGAATTTTAAACAGCTCTAAACCAGTAGTAACCAGGAGTTACACCATGCTAAACGTGTTTATGTAACACATAAGATGAACACAAACGTGTCTTTTTCCCCAGCAATATATTTAGCTATTAGACTTAACCTTCTGTGCTTGGAAAAGTCCTACATACTCATTCCATTTCAACCAATGATTTAAGAGAATTTGAAGTTTTGGTCCGTGTGTTAATTAAAAGTGAAAAACTCGAGAGTGAGCAGCAAAAAGAACATTTAAAAGTTTACTTACTTCTGACATTCTGCTGAGATTTTTAACTCTTTGGTTCTAGAAAGAAAGACTTTAATCAATGAGCCAAGGTTTCCTGTTCGAGGATTCTTCTCAACTAGATGAGGAAAAAGAAGATATGAGTACATAGTTGACACTATTTAGGTCAAATAGTATATAGAATGAAACAAAATTTCAACATCTTAAATATTTCTACCTAATCTGTTTTTCTGGACAGCTATTGCTCTTCTTTCAAGATTCTCCAGGACACGCTTTACTACTCCATAACAGTTCTCCTAAATTTCATATACGTCAAATGTGGAGCTCATGTTCCTTCCTTTCCAAGACTTCTCTACAGCACAATAGTCTCCTGGCAGAAAACTGGGTAGGTTTTCACAACCAGCTTTTCCCTTCTTGAAAGATCATTGATCAAATTTCTATTCTATCCCTTTGGCCCTCGGATAAATTCTTCCCCCTTATGGATCAGCTTAATTTGTCACAATTTCTCACCTAACGACTTGCAGACTGAGATGGTGGCTTCTTCCAACAGCTTCAAGTCAGCGCTAAGGGAGGGAGGAAAGGAAACAAAAATGATGACATGAGCAATTGGGTTCCTGTATTTAAGTGAAAAATCATCACAATATTTCTATGAAACACTTAATTTCACCACTTTGTTATCTGTTTTACATAGATGGGTTGAGGTGAGAAGGAACCTCTGGAGGTCATCTTGTCTCTGCTCAAGCAGGGCCACCCACAACCACATCCAGGTGGCTTTTCAATATCTCCAAGGACAAAGACTCCACAGCCAGAGAACAACTACTATATGAAATAACATCTTTTTAAGAAGCATAAATTAAAGAATCCTCAACTTGACATTCAACCTCAAGCTGAGCACCACTTTCCTTTAAGTAATGTTATTATATTAACACAATGATCACATCAGATACACCAATTTCTTCATTAATTGCCTGTTGGTATTACCCAGTGAAAACCATCAGCTAATAAGAACAATAAAGCACTAGAGCAAAACCTGCCAACAACCACTGAATGTAAACCAGCTGTAACAAACACCTAAAAAAGACATTTATATACTCTTATCACTACCATTAGAGACCAACCGATCCTCAAAAACAAAACAGAATACACCAAAAGTTTATTTTTCCTTAATAGACGGGGGAAAGACAAACAAGAATCAGATGCTGTGGACACATTAAGCAATATGAAGATGTCCCATATTAAGAACTAAAGGGCAACGTGTTACAATGTTTCACCACCCCCTTTGTAAAATATTCCTCCCGTATATCTAGTCTGAATCTCCCCCTTTTTAGTTCAAAACCATCACCCCTTGTCCTGTTGCTACAGGTCTTGGTGCTCAAGTTATTGGAGATTGTAGCATCTCTATATAGACTGAATTATTAATAATATTAATACCAGTAGTCATTCTGAAATTCCCCAAATTAAGTCAAAAAAAACCCCAAAACAAAACAAAACCCAACACACACGCAAAAATCACCCAAACAGCTCAACGCTTGCAGATATGACATAGTATGTCATACAGGCTGAACAACTTCAGAGCTCATGCAGTTTCATCCTTACAATGAACGGTATGAAAATCGCCATCCTCAGAATAAATAGGAAAGTAGCAATGTAATGAAACCCTAATAGTAACTCAGCCTATAAAAGTCAGTGGTCTGGCCTCCGTTTAAGCACTCGTCTCCTATAAAGATATTGCCAAACGTAATACTGCCATCATTAGACTGCCCAAGTCGCCATTGCTTCCTAAGCATTACATTTTCCGATGAGTAATCTGATTTATATAAAAACAGAGACGAAACGCCTCAACGCCGTCTTGGCAACTACCTGTAGCTCTGCCATGGAACTCCTAAAGAACAGTCCTCCTTTTACTGTTTTTAAATTTAAACTGTAATCCAGTTGACAGCACAGTTGTATCAAGCCGAGATTAACTCCGGTGATATTTGGGAAGCCCCTAAACCAGCTCCACTGCTGGAAACCCACGGTGATTTGAGCTCTTGGAAGCTGAGTTTAAGCAATGAGGATGAGAAGAGGAGGTAAAGATATCGGTAGAAACAGCAGCAAAAAGAATCATTCCAAAACTTTTTAATAGGAAACGTTTCAAGACAGAGACGCCAAAACTTAAATTTTAGGATGCCTGCAAATTTTCTTGTGTATCTGATTAATTTAGTGTGTAGCGACCTGATAGCAGAGCTAGGACAACTTCACATTATGGAGATAGGCTTTTTTCTATATCAAATATCAGCGTTTTCCTCCCTTATAAATCGCTTTGAAACATCAGTTTCGGAAAGAACAAACTTACACTTCCATATATACTTTAAAAATATTAAACCCAGTCTCAAAGTCTCATTCAGACAAGAACTGAATTTTGCCATCCTGAAGACAACAATATCTGTAACATTTCAGTTTAATAGAAACATCTAGAGAAGAGGAGATGCAGCAGGACACTACCACAACAAATAAGTCTGAAAATAGTGGGTTTATATTCAATATGAGTAATATTAGAGCTACATTCTCATGGATGGATTCATAGACAGAGTATAGTGGGGAGGTACAAAAAATAGCCCAATTTCCAGGCACTTGGAGCAAAGTTTAGCAGTGGATTTCTTAATGTAGACAGGAAAAAAGGGAGAGAAAGGGAAAAGTTGCCTATATTTTTGTGAAGACAAAAGATACATTATATTAACACTTAAGCAGAAAACGCCAGGGCCAAGATTCATAAAGGAAATGCTACAACCAGCTGCAGTGTTGCCTTTGCTCTCCGATCCCTGCAGAGATGACATTTGGTTAATGAATTAATAGAATAATGGCAACTTAACACTAAAACCTCCATTTTTCATTAATTACTGTCATATAATGATCACAGTGACCTGGGTGAGTTTGCATATGTTTTACCTGGTACTACCTGAACTAAATTATTTGGGTTTGGGCAAGTAGTATAATATCCCATTTACCACCTCTACAATTTTGTGAGGAGTGAGTAAAAGATACAACCTGGTGTTGGGATTCAAACGGGGTGTGAGCAGTGGGGGAAATGCTAAAGCTTCAATGCTAAACCACACAGCAAGAAGTTATTCTATTTGCCTTTTTCTATAGAGGATAGGCCCACAGACCTCAGCAAAACCGTACTTAATAGTGAAATTAATTCTAACACTTGAAAGAAAATGAATTCATCTTGGTTTATATCAAAGGCATCAAAACATGAGAGGTATTGCAGTGATTAGTGTCTTGCAATGTCTCACCAAGACAAGCAGTCAGAATATTTGGCGTGTAAATTGTCACTACAAACCCATCTCTAGATAGGAAATATCTGCATCCCATAGTAAGTGCTGGGAAGGAGAGAGAAGAAATCAGAATTAAGTTTAAACTTGCAAGCTCCAAAACTATCCCTTTGATATCAGATGTCAAAATTGCCCTTTTATATTGCACAAGGAAGAGTGAAAATGATGAGTTATGATACGTAAAGGTATTGATTATTGACCAGGTAGAACATAATACAGAAACAATATTTAGACAATATAAATTCTGGGTTTTCTCGCTGAAATTGCTCTTCTATCATTTAATAAAACAACTTACGTCAAGCTTATTTCTTCATCAGTAAGTTAGTTTTCTGTAAGAAAGCATCTTTTCAGTAAAGGTGTGGAAGAAATGGTAAATTAAGAAGCCTGTTGCTCCAAAAAAGAACACTGTAATTTTCATTGACTGTAGATTTTCATTTCTGGCTTCATACTGCCAAAAAGCTGGACTTTGCAGACAGCTATTCTGGCATATATGGTAGAAACCTATTAATTCCAATTACTTTATATTTACAAACAATCAGTCCTACAGACTTCAACAAAACCATAATTAATAAAAGATGGTAAAAGAAAGGAGTCATCTTTGAAAACCATGGTTTTACCCCTCTGCAGAGGGACCTGGATAGACTGGAAAAATGGGCCCATTCCAATGGGATGAAGTTCAACAAGGCCAAGTGGCGGGTGCTGCCCTTTGGCCACAACAACCCCTGCAGCGCTCCAGGCTGGGCACAGAGTGGCTGGAGAGCAGTCAGGCAGAAAGGGACCTGGGGGGACTCATGGACAGGAAGCTCAACAGGAGCCACCAGTGTGCCCAGGTGGCCAAGAAGGCCAATGGGATCCTGTCCTGGATCCAAACCAGCGTGGTCAGCAGGACAAGGGCAGTGATCCTTCCCCTGTGCTCTGCATTGGGGAGGCCACACCTGGAGTGTTGTGTTCAGTTCTGGGCCCCTCAGCTCAGGAAAGAGATTGAAGTGCTGGAGCGGGTGCAGAGAAGAGCAACAAGACTGGGGAAGGGACTGGAACACAAGCCCTATGGGGAGAGGCTGAGGGAGCTGGGCTTGTTTAGTCTGGAGAAGAGGAGGCTTAGAGCTGAGCTCAGCACTCTCTAGAACTACCTGAAGGGAAGTTCTAGCCAGGTGGGGATTGGTCTCTTCTCCCAGGCAGTCAGCAATAGGACAACGGGGCTTAAACTTAAATTTAGGCTGGAGATTAGAAAGCGATTCTTTGCAGAGAGAGTGGTCAGGCATTGGAATGGCTGCCCAGGGAGGTGCTGGACTCACCGGCCCTGGAGGTTTTTAAGCTGAGCTTGGCCATGGCACTTAGTGCCATGATCTAGTCAGTGGACTGGAGTTGGACCAAGGCTTGGACTGGATGATCTCTGAGGTCTTTTCCAACCCAGTCCATTCTGTGATTCTGTGTGTGACTCTGTGAAAATATCTCAACGTGGCAATAGAAAGTATTCTGTATATAAAATGACATTATAAACATTTTTATTATAATAAGGGTAGACACCGTGGTAGAAGACCCAAATGTAGTAGACAAAAAACCAGCAGCTTTCCAGATGGTTTTTTCCTCTAAGTAAAGGTTTTTTGCTTGCCATCGACTACAAAACAGAAGAATCAGCCCATTCAGTAAATTCACACTGTGGGAACCTTGACTTTAATGGACTAGGCAGAGGAAAGATGTCAAAAGAATCCAAAGCCGCGTATAATTTATTGTACGAATTTCAAAATTTACCATATTAAAGCAACATAAAAGTCGCTCGGTTTTATGTCTTTCCATTAAAGGCTCCTGCGCACTATTCTGGAAGCAGCCGCTCATTAAAAACTCCGGGGAAGGAACAAAGTGGAACAGTAAATATTAAGCACATGATTTTCAGTAAGTTCTGGTTTAGTTAAGTCCGGTTTAAGTTTTCCATCAGGAAAGAATTGTAACTAACGCCGCCGCTAAGAAGGAGGTTGCAATTTTGGGAGCGACGCATAAGCAGAGGCAGCCAAACACAAAAGTCTGCGTAAACCGAGAGCCGAGACGCCAAAATACATCTCAGGGCTCCTGTTCATGACAATAACTAAACAAGTCATCCAGAAAAGCTGTTATGTTATTTTGCCAATATCCAGACAGTATTCAGATTGATAAGGCAGCCACTTGAAATGTGGCAAGTGGCAGGTTGAATAGGTTTTATATGATTTTAACTCTGCTCCCGTGAGTCCATTCTGTGCAACAGATAAGGATATGTGAAGGAAAATTAAAAGTAATTAAAAAAATATATATAAAGAAAGGAATTTTACCTACTTGCCACCCATAATCTGCTTTACAGAAGAGGGGATTATAACACAATTTTTACAGCGCAAAGCATGAGGCAACCTAAACTAAACTGCTAGTAGCCTTTTATTTTACAGTCATTTATGTGTATATTACTCATCTCCTACTTCTAAATCATTTAAGTGGCTTTACTTGCCAAATACTCCAGACTTGCTGTGGCTGTAACTATTGCTCATGGTTACGGGCAGTGAATATGGATTTACCAACAGCTCATTTCTGATAATTGATGGTTGATTCATAATCAGCATTTACGAATGCACAAACCAGAATTACCCCCACTTCATATTCACTCTTAATACTTGCTTAACTAGGAAGAAAATCCACATGATGAGAGCAAGAACAGCTCAGAAAAGCAGAATATCACACTCCCAGCAGCCAGCATGGAAGAGTGTTCAAAAACCCACAAACTTATACCAACAGATTCAAATTTCCCTTAAATATATGTCTTCCTTGCAGCTATTGGTTTCTTCATGACAACAAGGTGTCACTCAAAGTGAACCCAATCCCACCATGTCCCAGGTGTCGCTGGTTTTTGTTGTCTTATTTATTGTTAGTTGGCTTTCCTATGACTATATATTCTCCTACTACCTTCTCTTTGCATGTTTTTCTCCTCTTTCCCTATAGCACTGTCATATATAGGACAGAAGTACATCTGAAGCAGCATGCAGAGAATATGACCCCCTTCCACCTGGGGATCGTATCAGTCCCATCTTTGCAAAAATTCAAGGAAGTAAATAAGTATTATTAGAGAAAAAAACTAAATTGCGTCTTGTTGACCAGGTGAAAACCGGCTCCTTTCCACAAGAGCCAAAAAAAGGCATCTTGCTCCTGTCTAAAGATCGACCTGCGCTCAAGCCTCATTAAAACAAAACAGAGTGAACCTGATACTTTGCGAGGTTTTCATCTCAGAGATGAGCATCGACCTCTATTGCTCTGTTCGGGCAGGCAAGGTTATCTGATTTACACAATGGCTGCGCACCCAACGACATCCAACATCATTTGTCAAATGCTTCTCTCTAACTTAATGGGAAATTGTTGTTTCCTTCCAATTATTAAGCTGCACAAAGATGCCTCTCAAAATATCTTTCTTCCAGTTGTCGGGCAAAGAGCACCATCTGGTGTTCAGCTAATTAAACTTTCAACTGGTGGATCAGTTTGGTTTCGTTTGGTTGGTTTTTTTAATTATGTTTCTTGTTTGTGTATTTTTTCGTTTGAAAAAAAGCTGCAAACTATGAAATACTCCTTTATTTTGGCAGTGGAGGAAGAAGCAGTAGAATAACTGAAAAAAATTGATGGGGGTTGACATGCAACTATTTCACCCCCCAAAAAAACCAAATCAACATGGTATTATATGACTTGATAGAATATTGTCCAACTTGGTAGTCCCATGTCTCCCACAGCATCCTCACAGCTCAGTTGAGGAGGTGTGGTCTAGACAATAGAGTAGTGAGGTGGGTTGCAAACTGGCTTAAGGAGAGAAGCCAGAGAGTGGTAGTCAATGGTGCGGGGTCTAGTTGGAGGCCTGGATCTAGTGCAGTGCCTCAGGGATCAGTGCTGGGGCCAATATTGTTCAATATATTCATTAACGATTTAGACGAGGGAATAGAGTGTACTATCAGCAAGTTTGCTGGTGACACCAAGCTGGGAGGAGTGGTGACACGCCAGAGGCTGTGCTGCCATCAGAGACCTGGACAGGCTGGAGAGTTGGGCGGGGAATAACCTGATGAAATTTAACAAGGGCAAGTGTAGAGTCCTGCACCTGGGCAGAACAACCCCAGGTTCCAGTATAGGTTGGGAAATTACATATTAGAGAGCAGTGGAGGGGAAAGGGACCTGGGGGTCCTGGTGGACAACAGGATGACCATGAGCCAGCATGTGGCCAGGAAGGCCAATGGCATCCTGGGGTGTATTAGAAGGGGGGTGGTCAGTAGATCAAGAGAGGTCCTCCTTCCCCTCTACTCTGCCCTGGTGAGACCACATCTGGAATATTGTGTCCAGTTGTGGCCCCTCAGTTCCAGAAGGACAGAGAACTGCTGGAGAGGGTCCAGCGTAGGGCAACAAAGATGATTAAAGGAGTGGAGCATCTCCCTTATGAAGAAAGGCTGAGGGAGCTGGGGCTCTTTAGTTTGGAGAAGAGGACACTGAGGTGTGACCTTATTAATGTTTATAAATATATGAAGGGTGAGTGCCACGAGGATGGAGCCAGGCCCTTCTCGGTGGCAAACAATGATAGGACAAGGGGTAATGGGATCAAGCTGGAACACAAGAGGTTCCACTGAAATTTGAGAAGAAACTTCTCCGTGAGGGTGGCAGAGCCTGGCCCAGGCTGCCCAGGGAGGTTGTGGAGTCTCCTTCTCTGGAGACATTCAAAACCCACCTGGACACCTTCCTGTGTAACCTCACCCAGGCGTTCCTGCTCCAGCAGGGGGATTGGACTAGATGATCTTTTGAGGTCCCTTCCAATCCCAAACATACTGTGATACTGTGAAATGGTATCCCATTCTTTATTCAATCAGTGATCTGTATTTAAGACTTGAGAGCTCAGAGGAGTCATAAATCTGCACTGGTTTTTCACCTTCTGAAAAAAAAATACCATTTCTTTTGACAGGAGCTCTGTTTTAACAAAATAAAATAAATTTAAAGATGGCAAATTGGCCACAACAGCCCTTAAACACATTTCCAATTTATTAAGGGTGAAAAGTGTTCCAAATTTTAGCAGTAAGGCATTGTGGCCTATTTAAACCTGTTACGCAAGGGGTTAGATGGTGTCTGTTACTACCCTTTGTGAAAAAGCCAGATCATTTGCAAGGAAATACCAATGATAGTAATAAAGGGGTCAAATGAGATGTTCACCTGGCAGAAGATTATCAGGTCACATTATAAACTGTAAAAAACAGTTTAAGTGATAATTAGAAGTATTAGGTACTGTATTAGAAGTATTAGGTACCAGACTGTTAAGACTGATAATCAATAGGTAGGCCAATGAATTTAGCAATGGACAAGGATTCATTTTCTGGGGATCCTCCCCAAAATATTAATTCTGTTAATATCTACACCACTTGCTGGAGTGAAGAGACACACGGAACTTGAATTTTAGATATTCAGAAAATATTTTTGTGGATACATGCCAAGCTTCTTTGTAAAACGTAAAAGACGGGTAGGGTAAAGCCATCCAAAGAAACTCAACAGGTAACCTACAATTAAATTATGGAAGATGTACTGTAAGTCAAGAGGAAATATTATCACAGGATCATAGTATCACAGTATGTTTGGGATTGGAAGGGACCTCAAAAGATCATCTAGTCCAATCCCCCTGCTGGAGCAGGAACGCCCAGGTGAGGTCGCATAGGAACATGTTAGTCTTGAGCAACTCCAGAAGCTTTCCCAAAGAAACAACAAAACAAGAAAAAAGGAACCCACAGGAATGGAAGAGGTGGTGGAAGAGCCTCCAAAATTAGAAACAACGGTCCATTTTACACACGCATTTATTCCTCTGCTACCTACAACAGCATTAACAAAACCACTCATTTGCTTGCTGACTTAGAAATACACAACCAAGGTTTAGTTTTTCAACAAGAACCCTCTTACCTGTTTGTTGGAGTGGTAAAGCTGAAAGAGAGCAGCTGATTCCAGAATGGGTCATTCTCAGAGATGGGCTCTGCTCCTGCTAATTTCTTTAAGTACTCATTATCTGGAAGCTCACTGATGCTGCTGCTATTTGCTCCCATCTTCTTAATTTGGCAAATTCTTTTCTAAATTTTCATTTCTTCAAGGAAAAAAAAAAAAGAGAGAAACATTTGAAGTCTTTTGTACAAATGAGGAATATACAGATCCTAAATTAGCAATCAGTAAAGCTTTAGTTCACTGTCATGAATAATTACTGAAATGTAGAAAACAGGCACATAGAAAGACATTTCTTTCTTTCAACAATGACCTCTTCATCCAAGGAAGTTAAAAGTTATTGTGCTATATACTTCAGTCACTGTCTCACCTGGACTTCATAAATCACACTCAACAAGAACACAGTATCACAGTTGTATCGATATCAAGGCTGCTACGAGTGGGGAAAACTACAAAGAAATCACAGAATCACAGAATCGACTGGGTTGGAAAAGACCTCAGAGATCATCGAGTCCAACCCTTGGTCCAACTCTAGTCCGTTTACTAGATCATGGCACTAAGGGCCATGGCCAATCTCAGTTTAAAAACCTCTAGGGATGGCGAGTCCACTACCTCCCTGGGCAGCCATTCCAATGCCTGACCACTCTCTCTGTAAAGAATTTCTTTCTAATATCCAGCCTAAATTTCCCCTGGCAGAGTTTAAGCCCATGCCCCCTTGTCCTATTGCTGACTGCCTGGGAGAAGAGACCAAGCCCCACCTGGCTATAACTTCCCTTCAGGTAGTTCTAGAGAGTGCTGAGCTCAGCTCTAAGCCTCCTCTTCTCCAGACTAAACAAGCCCAGCTCCCTCAGCCTCTCCTCATAGGTCTTATGTTCCAGTCCCTTCCCCAGTCTTGTTGCTCTTCTCTGCACCCGCTCCAGCACTTCAATCTCTTTCCTGAGCTGAGGGGCCCAGAACTGAACACAACACTCCAGGTGTGGCCTCCTCAATGCAGAGCACAGGGGAAGGATCACTGCCCTTGTCCTGCTGACCACGCTGGTTTGGATCCAGGACAGGATCCCATTGGCCTTCTTGGCCACCTGGGCACACTGGTGGCTCCTGTTGAGCTTCCTGTCCATGAGTCCCCCCAGGTCCCTTTCTGCCTGACTGCTCTCCAGCCACTCTGTGCCCAGCCTGGAGCGCTGCAGGGGTTGTTGTGGCCAAAGGGCAGCACCCGCCACTTGGCCTTGTTGAACTTCATCCCATTGGAATGGGCCCATTTTTCCAGTCTATCCAGATCCCTCTGCAGAGCCCTCCTGCCTTCCAGCAGCTCCACACTCCCTCCCAACTTGGTGTCAGCAGCAAATTTGCTGATGATGGTCTCAATCCCCTCATCTAAATCATCAATGAAGATGTTGAACAGGACCGGACCCAACCCTGACCCCTGGGGACACCACTAGTGCCTGGCCGCCAGCTGGATGCAGCCCCATTCACCAGCACTCTCTGGGCCCGGCCCTCCAGCCAGTTCTTAACCCAGCAGAGAGTGCACTTGCCCAAGCCATGGGCTACCAGCTTTTGCAGGAGTATATGATGGGAGACAGTGGCAAAGGCCTTGCTGAAGTCCAGATAGACCACGTCCACGGCTTTCCCCTCATCCACCAGCTGGGTCACCTGTTCATAAAAGGAGATCAGGTTGGTCAGACAGGACCTGCCCCTCCTAAACCCATGCTGGCTGGGGCTGATCCCTTGTCCATCCTGAAGGTGCTGTGTGATTCCATTCAGGATGATCTGCTCCACAACCCTGCCAGGCACCGAGGTCAGGCTGACAGGCCTGGAGTTGCCAGGGTAAGCTCTGCAGCCCTTTTTGTGGACTGGGGTAACAATTTAAGCAGGGACATCAAGTTGACAAGCTATTAAAAACCTTTTTTCCAAGTGGATATGTGTAGATAGAAAATTATTTCTATTGTCAAGAAAGGGAGTCCGTCATGGAGGAAATTGCTGCGTGTTATCAATGATCTGCACCTTGTAACCTCTTGTCTTCAAGGAGGGAAAAGCTAAAAAATATATACATCAAAAAACTGCTTTTTGAAGCAATGCTGCAGAAGCTGGTAGAGATATTGTCCAAAACCTTTTTTCATTACCGGCTGTGTTGTCCTTGACCTGTGCGAGAATGATGAGGTTTCAATTCTCCATGCTGCTCGTCAGCACTTCTCACCTTTATAAACAATTTAATTAAAGAAAAAAACACCATGATGCTATTAACTATTCACCAGGGATGCTCCTAAGCATCTTATATCTTTCCAGGACACCAGCTTCAATAATCTTCCATCTTTTGAGAAGAAAGAACTGTGACTAATAGCTTTGAAAGTTTATATTTATGCATAGAAGAAATAAGAAGAGGAACAGCTATACTAGAAGATGTAAGATACTACTTGGTAACAACTCTTCCCCTTGGTCTTCATTAAGATATAGGATCTGTTTCAATAATCACTCCAGTACCTATTAAGACTCATCAGTATTGCAGAAGCAGTTGCTTCCAGAAAATATCGTTCTAGTAGCAGTTAATATTAATAAAGAACAGTATAACAATGAGAAAAACTTACTAAATAGAAACAATGTTTGCAGCCATCACTAAGGCTATCTGAAGAATTTATATTTGAGATTTAGAGCGAATGCACAGCACCCAAATATTTCAGAAACAACAAAACGCCAGCATAGACTGAGAGCAGAACACGGGATATTTTCCACCCTCCACCATCGCTATTAGCTGCTCTACAAGACAGAATACAGTGAGATGAAACTTTACACTGATCAGTATATCAGATTTTACAACCGCACCGCTGTAGCTCTGCCACCGCGCACCCGTGGAATTCTGTATATACGAAGCAGCTCGGTTTCTACCACCCCTCTTTATATCTGACCAAAGGGAAGAGAGGGACAATCATAACCTCATTCATGTCTCATTTAGCATAAAGTTCTGAAGATACTGTCTACAGAATTAGCAGAAGTCATTTTAGTCATGGAGACATGAAGAAAAACTTAAAAGTGGCCTGTGAGTGAAAATGGAAGTTTATGCCAGGGAATTCTGTGGAGAAGCATTAAAGGATTATAAAATGTAATTAGTTTAAGAGGATTTCCAGAATTTCGGTTGAATGTTTATTCATGGAACAGAATGAATGCATCTTACTTGAATACAAATTCTGCTGCCTCAAAGAAAGACTTAGAGTACACTACCTTTGAAATAAAGTCAACAAATACTAAAGCTAGAGATTAAACAGAAGAATCAATCAAAAGAATCAAATTGTTAGACAAATACTTGTAAAGTACTTAGTAGGTACATGGACTTTGCAAGTTTTGCCTTCTAATCATTTGTGTGCCAACTTAACTTAGAGCATTCAAATAAACCTATTTTTTTCCCCTCTGTTATACCCCAGGTTTTTAATTTCCTCTCCTAAAACATTCTATTCCCTATACTTTGGGAAAAATCTCCCAAAGTTCTACTGATACTTAGTAGAGATGACCACGCTACTACTAAGAATTTATCTCCTCTTACACACCAGTCACTTATCACCAACCAGCAGGGGAGATTTCAGAATAGAATAAACGCATCCTTCACAACTAGAAATTAAAAACATTTCCTACTGGTTTTAAGTTAATGAGTTACGCAGGAAAGACTTTTTCAGCTTCTTTTACTTTTCACTGTACGGACTTGCAATTTTCCTCCACTTTTCTATCATGTATTTGGCCACCACTCCTTTCTCCAACTCCCTTTCCCCACACGTCTTATTTTAACACAGTGTTCAGGCACATAAACCATCAAAAAAGATCTATCTCTCTTTCTGAGAACCTGGTCAACCATAAATAGGTCTAATCTTTGCAACTTGGGGACAAATATATTTCATAGTTTTCTAGATATTGGTCAAATTATTTATTTCTCCTCTACCATTTTTCAAACTCTATGAAGTTCGATGGCGACTGTTTCCACTATATCTACAGTCCTTTAATATATTTTTGCAGCAGCACAGCACACTAACCACTCACCAGGTACCAAAATGTGCTTCCTTAAAGCTCAAGACCTTAAGACAGACGTACTTTTGTACAGCAATAAGAAATGCAACATCATCATTAAGTGGTCCAGGCAATACTTAAATACAAGAAAACCAAATCTTTAGGTAGCTCCCAAGATAACCGAATCAGACTTGTCCACTGCTTATTGTGCTGGATAAGTTAAAAAAATGCTAATTTGGAAGAGCACAGTCTGCTTACTTGGACAGTTGTTCTGCTTCCAAGTGAAAAAGGGATTTTTCAAGACCTTCTTGGTAAATAAGAATATTTCAAGCAGAAGAAATGGGACATGAGTGAGCCCAGACACTGGTTGTTGACCAAACCGCTCAGTAACTGATGCTATAAATCACCTTTGTCTTTGCCAGTTTATTCTAAAGACCACAGTTTGCTGAAAAGTGTTCTGAAAAGCAGGTGACAGGAAAATGAAACCCTAAATTCTATAAATGAGACTGAGATTTGCAGCTTCTGTATCTTCTTAGTACTATCTCAACACATATTTTTCTTCACTCTTTAGAATAACATATAATCACTATCTAACAAGTTACTGTTGTGGTGATCAAATCTATTAATGTGATCACTAAGGAGGCACGTTTACTAAGCTCAAAAGAGCTTATTACAGATGAACTACTCGTCACCTTCACAGCCTGAACTGGAATTACTGTCTCGTAGGGGGAAAGGAAAGAAAAGAGCCAAAAAACAACCACCTTGCTCAAACTGCTTTTCTCTAAAGTTAGACAAGATCCCAAAAAGCTTCACCAAAAAAATGCCAGTACTTCTTTCTGTTCCAACCTTTTGCCTCAGAATAAAAACAATAAGCATTTCTATTCTATTAATTGCCACACATGCAACAAAACAGGTCTCTTGTTCATTAGTATAAAATTCCAAAAGATCTCCCGAATTTTATCCTTTATTAATGCTGCCGGTTCCACTCCCACACTAAAACACGATACTTGTAGCCAAATGGCCCTGAAGGTTCAAAAACTCTAAAGAGCTTTTTTCTGACCTCCTACATCATTCCAGTGATGACATTTTATTAAACAATTACTAAACCAATCCTTATAATTTGACACTAGAAGGACAGCATCAGCTTTAGAAATACATCCTATCATAACGTGAAGGAAGAATGTGGGGGGCAATTTAAAAAGGAAAAACACCTCTATCATTACTTTTACATTCCTACGTCTCACGTTAAAGTCACAACTCAAGCACAGCAAGTGTTTTCTGGAATACATACAGAAATAATCTCTTTAATCTGATTAGTAAAACACCATTAGAAGGTCAAGCACGCCTTATATTACAGTCTAAAAGGCTCGCTGTTTCTCCACCTGTTAAATAGCTACTACAGGTATAAAATATGTGTTTCAAAAGTTTCAAGAAGTGATAATCCAAATGCTAATCGTGCTCTTCGCAGTGGGTGGGTATTTCTTGTTGAAAGCTCATTCCAGGACAGCTGGACTGGGACTACAAAATGAGAAGAACAAATTGAACTTTCAATGAGAGTATCAATGGAATATGGAGCTTAGAAAAATTGAAAAAGACTAATCAAGAATATATACAACCCATACCGAGATGGAACTTTACATCTTAAGAACATACTGCATATCAGTACCAGTATTACTGGTTTGACTGTATCTTCTTCCTGTGGCCAAAACCAAACTTCTATTAGCACAAATACAGCAATTGTTCTCAAAAGAATCATTTTTACGCAAACTACCTGATAATCTGGAATGGATTATAGTGTGGGAAACTTTGATATTAAAATGCTTTATGATTATTTAGGACATTTTCTTTTTTTATATTCAATATACCTACCTAAAAAAATCAATTTGTAGTAGCTGACTCAGTTACTGCCATAATTAAAATGGGCAGCTGGGTTGGATACGACACAAGTCACGCTAAACCTGCTATGATTTAATAATCTAAGCAGCTACTAGTGTGGTATATCTATCTCTTTATGGAAGGGATGTTAAGATTACTGTTATACCTATTTAAGATTTTCTCCCTGTTTCACTCTCAGGCATAAATACAACTTGTGTAATGGCCAAAGAGATGTTTCAGAAAGAAAAATTCAACTATAATACCTTATAAGCTTCAGCAAGATGCTTAGATATTCATTAAAAAGCCTACTTTTTAAAAATATTGGTCTATATTACTGTATTTCAAAGGTTATACAATTATTTTGGCATCTGTACTCTGCCCACAATTGGGCATTATGTATATTTTTACAACAGAGCTATTTGTCTCCGTTTTATATGCTTTGTACATACATCTAATTTTATATTATGCTACAGATCATGATTTATATCACTTATCTCCAGGGCCTACTGCAAATGAAATTACACTTGCCAAAGCACGTGACTGCTTTAAGGTGCAATAGGCTTTCCACTCTAGAGAATACACTTGGAATAAATACCTTTATCACGTTTAACCATCCACTTCGACCACAGTTCATCAACCACCAAACAGGATTTCCTACTTTTAACACCTTCTGTCAGTCACCAACGTGTTAAAAACACCCTGGAATCTTCTTCTGGAAGCACCAGAGCCAGCTCAGTTCAATATTAATTTGCTACACACACTTTTTTACTGAATTTATCACCAAAATACTAAGCAAGACTAGAAGAGAAGGAGCTGGTGGTTCCTTCCACCAGGTGAGAGTGTTGAGCAGCATCTAGCATCCCCAGGACCATCCATGGGCTCCTCCTGACACAGCGGTGATGTGAAAATAGAAAACAGCCTAGGGATAGAGTAGAACAACACCTGCTTAAGCTCCTGGCAATCTAAGGAGCAACAACCATCTTTACTTCACCCCAACTGGAGCAATTTTGACTCGGGAATCCACAAAACGGGGGATTACACAACCCAGTTGCCTGCATTAGGAAATTGGACCAAACCACCCAGGAGATTCTTTACACTCCCCTGCACTCAAAAAGCGCTCAGTGCAGGAAACATGAACAATCTACTTACTTCTACTAATACCTGAATGATTATAATCGCAGCCCAGCACATTATCCCTCAGTACACGCGGCAAAAGAAAACAGATTATGGCTTCACAAATTCACTACACTTAGCACAAAAGCTTAAAATAAAATATATATATACACACGCACACAATACATATATAAATATATATACAATATGTGGCATGAAGGCATCCAAAACAAAACCTGATGGCAACCAAGACACAAATTCCTTTTTAAAACAAAATATTTTCCCACTCTTACTAAGCATGAACCTTCAGAATATGAAAACAAACCGGCAATAGTGACCGGGAAGCAGAGTAAAACCCGTTATATTGCAAATGCAGTAATTGGGCACTATAAAAACCTTGTGGTTCACAAAGACAGAGAGGAAAATACGCTATTTTATAGTCTTTTCACTAATAGGGGTATGAACCTCGCTCGCTGTGGTTTTGCCCGTGTATAAAGGGACAACTCGGTGACGGTCCTGGGAGTCCCTGGCAGGGAGGACCCGGAAGGTTCCAGCGGGACCAGGCTGAGGAGATCGGCAACTCCACGGTGCTCTATCGCGATATGGGGCCGAGCAACAACGGCCGTCGGGGCAAGGGGACAACGGGGACGTTTAGGCAGCTCCCTCTGCAGCCCCCGGAGCGGCCAGAAGCCGCTGGGGTCCACCCGCCGCCCGCGTCCCTCAGCCCCCGCCACGGGGCGGGCCCGGAGGAACCGCCGCTTACCCCGTCCGCTCGCACTACAACCGCTGTACGGGCAGGTGGGAGGCCGGTAGCGAGGTCCCAGCACCCCCGCAGGCCCGGCCCGCTGCCCAGGGGGCTCCCCCGGAGCCGCGGGGCCGCCCGGCCCGTCCGCTCCGCTCCGCTCTCCTCAGGCGGCTCCTCCGCACCCGCCAACGGCCCCGCTCGCGCAGGCGCGCGCACCCACCGCCTCCCAGCCTTCCACGTCGCCAGAGCCTCCCGGCGCGCGTGCGCACAGGGCGGCAGCGGATTGGTCGGGGAGATGCTGCGCCGCGGGGCACGCTGGGAAGTGTAGTCCGGCGCGGGGAGGCCCGGTCAGCGCTGCGGGAACAAGCGGCTGGTAGCGGCGGGGCTGGACCTGCGGGGAGCCCGGCACACGGGCGCGGGCTGCCCTTCGGAACGCGCCTTTTCTGTCAGTGACACCTGAGGTGATTGAAGGTGCCCGAGGGAGGATTGACCAGCCACAATCCTGCCCGCACACAGCTTTACATCATTCTGGAATCTTGTGTCCGGTTGTGGCCCCTCAGTTCCAGCAGGACAGGGAACTGCTGGAGAGAATCCAGCGCAGCCACCAAGATGCTGAAGGGAGTGGAGCATCTCCCGTGTGAGGAAAGGCTGAGGGAGCTGGGGCTCTGGAGCTGGACAAGAGGACACTGAGGGGTGACTCGTTCATGGGGATCCATATGGAAAGGGGGAGTGTCAGGAGGATGGAGCCAGGCTCTTCTCGGTGACAACCAGTGACAGGACAAGGGACAATGGGTACAAACTGGAACACAGGAGGTTCCACTTAAATTTGAGAAGCAACTTGTTCCTGGTGAGGGTGGCAGAGCCTGGCCCAGGCTGCCCAGGGGGTTGTGGAGTCTCCTTCTGTGCAGACATTCCAACCCGCCTGGACACCTTCCTGTGTAACCTCATCTGGGTGTTCCTGCTCCATGGGGGGATTGCACTGCATGAGCTTGCCAGGGCCCTTCAACCCCTGACATTCTGGGATTGCTTATACCTCTGGTAACCCTCACTTCTGAGGTGTTTTTAATGCTATCAGCAGCTGGTTGTGTAACTACCCTTTAGTTCCTTCAAAAACAAAACTCTTGACAATATAATCCTGTGGCGGGCGCACTCCACCCCCCCAGCCAAACCAGAGCAGTTTGGTTCAGGCTGCAGAGGAGGGAAAGGCCTGAACCACACCCAGGCCACAACCTTCTTTTGGGAAACCCAGAGGGAAGCAGAATGGCAACTGAACCCCAATAACTTGTGGGCGCAGGGAGTCTCGTGCAGACTTTTCCTACCGTGTGCAATTTGACTACAAGTCAACCACTTTATTCCATATATCCGACAGCATGGATGAGCCACTTTGGGCTCTACCTGCTAAGTGAGCTGTGTGGCAATGGTTTTACTGCTCATAGGTTAGTGGATGAGCCTGATTTAATTTTAATATGAATTATTTAGCTTAAGTAGATGCATACTAGATATAATGGATTATTTAGAGGCATAAGGCTGTGTGATTTTTAATATACTCTTTGTATAGCCCTTCTATTCTACTCCAGTAAAAATCCTTTATGAGGATTTTACCTCCTGAAAGTCAAACAGTTATCAGGCTTTGAAAGTTTGCCTCTGGAGTTCTAAACTACAGACTCCAGAGCGAATGGTTATCAGGGAGGGAATGGCTGAAGTTTGGCTTTCGTGAATGGGTAGAGCCCTCACCTGAGTTTACCTTCAGAGCTCTAAAATACAGATTCTTTAAGCAATCTAAACGTTGTTCTGCAGCGAGCACAACCCTAAATGACCCCCCCGCAACGGTATCGCAGCGCGTGACACTAAATACACAACCCCGCTCTCACACGTACCTGTAAAACCTGTCAACTGGGTGTGCGAGCAAACAGGACACGTACAAACGGGGCAAGTGCAAAGGTGGGTGTGACCACTGCATATACGTTGGCATAGAAAGGCAAATCTCCTTAGTGTCGTGTTCATATGGTGTTTGATAGGACCACTACGGCAATAAAAATGGTGCACAGCCAACAGAGCGGCTATAAAAGAGGTGAGACTGTGCACAAGAAAGGAATTGATAAACAATCCTCATGCAAAATACAAGTATTGCTACATTTCTCTACCTATAAATACATCTATTCAAAACATTTCAAAGACTTTGTTTCAAATTCAGCAATGAAAGAAACTTAGAGCGCTATGAGCTAAAAAAAGGTTCACAAAGCAAGTGAAGCACTGCAGCAAATATGGTTTTCAAGACCGTTTCAATTAAACTACGGCAGTCAGGCTCACTGAAAAGCAAAAATAATGACAGTCTGTGCAACCTAAGATATTATTTGGTTCATCGAGCATGTTCTAACCATCAGGAAACCACACAAGGGAGATAATCCCTTCCTTCATGTATTAGACAGTTCAATGAAACAGAATTAGTTCTCATTGAGGGTGGATTTAGTTAATCTAAGTGTAAATTAAATTTCTCTTAATTTCCTTTACCAGCAGCCTCTGAAAAGACTAATCTTCCAGCAATGATGTCCTGCATTGTACAGAAGGCTGGGGTGTGATTGCCGTTTTTTGGTATTAACGTTATATTGTATTACCGTCATTAGATTGGCCTTGTGAATTCAGGGTCAGTGTCGACATCCTGAGAGGCTGATCATGTTCCATTCAACCTGCCAGAATTTCCTTTGCCTGCAGAATCAGGTCCATCAAAAGAATTGGCAACATAAAACTTTCTGAACTCTTTTTTTTCCATGTACTTGCAGTATTTTAAAGGGGTATTTCAATTATTTGAAGTTCTTGGCATCGAGCTACCGAACAAACACATGGAAGGTACCGTGTCACATTTAGACCTTCCTGTAGAGAACTATAAGTTAGATTATTTTAATGTTATTTTCTCAAATAGTGATTTCTTGACTCTTCCTCAGTAATATTGGAAACTGGCCAATGTTACCCCAGTCCACAAAAAGGGCTGCAGAGCTGACCCTGGCAATCCAGGCCTGTCAGCCTGACCTCGGTGCCTGGCAGGGTTATGGAGCAGATCATCCTGAATGGAATCACACAGCACCTTCAGGATGGACAAGGGATCAGCCCCAGCCAGCATGGGTTTAGGAGGGGCAGGTCCTGTCTGACCAACCTGATCTCCTTTTATGAACAGGTGACCCAGCTGGTGGATGAGGGGAAAGCCATGGACGTGGTCTATCTGGACTTCAGCAAAGCCTTTGCCACTGTCTCCCATAATATACTCCTGCAAAAGCTGGGAGCCCATGGCTTGGGCAAGTGCACTCTCTGCTGGGTTAAGAACTGGCTGGAGGGCCGGGCCCAGAGAGTGCTGGTGAATGGGGCTGCATCCAGCTGGCGGCCAGGCACTAGTGGTGTCCCCAGGGGTCAGGGTTGGGTCCAGTCCTGTTCAACATCTTTATTGACGATTTAGATGGGGGGATTGAGACCATCATCAGCAAATTTGCTGCTGACACCAAGTTGGGAGGGAGTGTGGAGCTGCTGGAAGGCAGGAGGGCTCTGCAGAGGGGTCTGGATGGACTGGAAAAATGGGCCCATTCCAATGGGATGAAGTTCAACAAGGCCAAGTGGCGGGTGCTGCCCTTTGGCCACAACAACCCCTGCAGCGCTCCAGGCTGGGCACAGAGTGGCTGGAGAGCAGTCAGGCAGAAAGGGACCTGGGGGGACTCATGGACAGGAAGCTCAACAGGAGCCACCAGTGTGCCCAGGTGGCCAAGAAGGCCAATGGGATCCTGTCCTGGATCCAAACCAGCGTGGTCAGCAGGACAAGGGCAGTGATCCTTCCCCTGTGCTCTGCATTGGGGAGGCCACACCTGGAGTGTTGTGTTCAGTTCTGGGCCCCTCAGCTCAGGAAAGAGATTGAAGTGCTGGAGCGGGTGCAGAGAAGAGCAACACGACTGGGGAAGGGACTGGAACACAAGCCCTGTGGGGAGAGGCTGAGGGAGCTGGGCTTGTTTAGTCTGGAGAAGAGGAGGCTTAGAGCTGAGCTCAGCACTCTCTAGAACTACCTGAAGGGCAGTTCTAGCCAGGTGGGGCTTGGTCTCTTCTCCCAGGCAGTCAGCAATAGGACAAGGGGGCTTCAACTTAAATTTAGGCTGGAGATTAGGAAGCAATTCTTCACAGAGAGTGGTCAGGCATTGGAATGGCTGCCCAGGGAGGTGCTGGACTCACCGGCCCTGGAGGTTTTTAAACTGAGATTGGCCATGGCACTTAGTGCCATGATCTAGTCAATGGACTGGAGTTGGACCAAGGCTTGGACTCGATGATCCCTGAGGTCTTTTCCAACCCAGTCCATTCTGTGATTCTGTAAATAAGCGCAGACAGCTGTAATGCAGAAGGTCTTAGGACATGATTTGCAGAAGTACTTTGGTCTCTAAATACGTCTTATCTGCCATTTTCTACAAGTTTTCAGTATAAATGAAGTTGCTACTCCTCTAGTAAATTCTAGTAGACGTCCAGCTGCCATCAGTAGGTGTCTAAGCCCTTTTGTAAATCTTGCTTTTAGTGAGTAATAAACATACGGGAATTTTCTCAGTTAAATTAAACATACTTGATACACAATAATATATCTGAGAAGCAATAGGAGCGCACAGTTAGGATCGCTACCTTTTATTGTATGGCTTATACCATGCAGGCACGCTTAGAATAATAAAACCCAGGTTTTAATATCACAAAGAGTAGGTACTTGACTGGTCTAAAATGCCCCATCTGTGATACACCGATCGCACGCGGGATCACGTTCCACGGATGATGCAAAAGCTGCTTAAAGAGCAACACGAACTTCACTTCCTAATTGACAAGCTCGTTAAGGGAGAGCAAACAGGATTAGGCAACGACTTACAAGGAGTCTTCTGTGATTCGGCTCTTGTAGAAACACGGGCCCGATATCCAGATGTGAACGTTGCACTTGGATTCACCCAAGACCCGACAAAACCACGTAATAGTAGGAAACAAAACACCTCACCAGAGGCATTTGGCATCAATGAAATCATTAATTATCTGGTAGGAGATAGTTTTATGACCTCCATCTGCCCAGGGCCTGTCCACAGGTTTGATAATATTGTTGTACCACTCTAAATATTTCTAGCTCAAAAGCCTAACAACAGTTGCACGAAGCAACTTGATTTTTAAAGAAAACCCTGCTTTATTATAACTGAAATAACACAAGCATGTGCAAGAGATTTTACTTACATTGTTTTTAAGACAGAGCTGCAACGTTTTAAACCACCGCAACAGAATATAAAGCAACAATTCTCATGCATCATGCCCCTGCTGCTCCTATCTGGGAAAGAAAGGCACAATGTAATTCATGGAAGTATCAAATCTAGACTTTCTGCTTGTAGCAAGCTCCGTACATTTTGCATATAGCATAACTCCTATAGTTCATCCACAGATTTGACATGAAAATCTAAATCCTTAATAAATTAACCATGACATTTATATTCCCACAATGCAATTGCTAGTTCTTCAGCAAGATCAAGAACAGCTACAGTTTAGAAGGTGAAAATGTGAAGTATTATATAGTAGTCAAACTAAGATGCCAAGATACATTTACCTTCCTAGATTTATTAAGAAGTTATTTAACCTAAAAGCTAATCACATCAAAGAGATGAAAATTAGTTCCAGTGAGGAAAATAAAGAACATTTTTCAATTAAGAATGCGCTAGCTGCCATTTTTGTGGCAAGAGACCCTCTCCTGTAAGTCATAAGGGGTGTTTGTTTCAGCTAAAATGTGCAAAGGAAAAAGGTCTCTAAGTGAGAGAAATATCACCAGTTCATATTGGACACAAGGGAATAATTTCATCACGAATTAATTCCTTTAATCCGTTTTCTTGTCAGAAACCTCTGAGGATCTCTTTGCGGCAATTCCATTTGCGACCCCGTTGCTTTCGAACTGCAAATAAAAGGCAGAGTCATTAATGAGATGTCAAAAATAAAGGACTTCACAGCCAGAACGGTTACAGCTGGTGACAAAACTGACTTTCAGAAGCAAGGGCAGCGAAGGAATCTGCACAAGAACCAAAGAGCTGGTGTGTCTTTTAGATTCACATCTTATCAGGGAGGAAATAGGGATCAGCCCCAGCCAGCATGGGTTTAGGAGGGGCAGGTGCTGTCTAACCAACCTGATCTCCTTTTATGAACAGGTGACCCAGCTGGTGGATGAGGGGAAAGCCGTGGACGTGGTCTATCTGGACTTCAGCAAGGCCTTTGCCACTGTCTCCCATCATATACTCCTGCAAAAGCTGGGAGCCCATGGCTTGGGCAAGCGCACTCTCTGCTGGGTTAAGAACTGGCTGGAGGGCCGGGCCCAGAGAGTGCTGGTGAATGGGGCTGCATCCAGCTGGCGGCCAGGCACTAGTGGTGTTCCCCAGGGGTCAGGGTTGGGTCCGGTCCTGTTCAACATCTTCATTGATGATTTAGATGAGGGGATTGAGACCATCATCAGCAAATTTGCTGCTGACACCAAGTTGGGAGGGAGTGTGGAGCTGCTGGAAGGCAGGAGGGCTCTGCAGAGGGGTCTGGAGAGACTGGAAAAATGGGCCCATTCCAATGGGATGAAGTTCAACAAGGCCAAGTGGCGGGTGCTGCCCTTTGGCCACAACAACCCCTGCAGCGCTCCAGGCTGGGCACAGAGTGGCTGGAGAGCAGTCAGGCAGAAAGGGACCTGGGGGGACTCATGGACAGGAAGCTCAACAGGAGCCACCAGTGTGCCCAGGTGGCCAAGAAGGCCAATGGGATCCTGTCCTGGATCCAAACCAGCGTGGTCAGCAGGACAAGGGCAGTGATCCTTCCCCTGTGCTCTGCATTGGGGAGGCCACACCTGGAGTGTTGTGTTCAGTTCTGGGCCCCTCAGCTCAGGAAAGAGATTGAAGTGCTGGAGCGGGTGCAGAGAAGAGCAACAAGACTGGGGAAGGGACTGGAACACAAGCCCTGTGGGGAGAGGCTGAGGGAGCTGGGCTTGTTTAGTCTGGAGAAGAGGAGGCTTAGAGCTGAGCTCAGCACTCTCTAGAACTACCTGAAGGGCAGTTCTAGCCAGGTGGGGATTGGACTCTTCTCCCAGGCAGTCAGCAATAGGACAAGGGGCCATGGGCTTAAATTTAGGCTGGAGATTAGACAGCAATTCTTTGCAGAGAGAGTGGTCAGGCATTGGAATGGCTGCCCAGGGAGGTGCTGGACTCACCGGCCCTGGAGGTTTTTAAACTGAGCTTGGCCATGGCACTTAGTGCCATGATCTAGTCAATGGACTGGAGTTGGACCACGGGTTGGACTCGATGATCTCTGAGGTCTTTTCCAACCCAGTCTATTCTGTGATTCAGTGAAATAAGGGCAGAGGTAACATGTACAAATCTTTGCATTTTGTTAGAAGAGACAACTATTTACACTTTAGTGCTGCCGACCCCAAACTATCACTGTGTGTTTGATTTGGACTTTCCCTGTCGAGCTAAACGCATTCATCTTACTTTATAAACTCCAAATTCATCCTCCTGATCTCTTTTGGCAGCGGAAGGCGCCCGTGGGTTCCCAGTGTCGCCTCCTTGACCTCGTTTCGGGGCAGGCGTTTCTTCCACCGCTTTCTTGGGCCACACGCGCTTCACAAACGGGGCGATAAGCGGGTAAATATACGGCTCGAGGAATTTCTTGTAGACCCAGAGGAGGATGGGGATGACGATACATGGAATGCACACCATGGTTTCTTCTTGTTCTGTCACAGAGCTGGTGAGGGACAAGAAAACCCAATGATTTAGGATGCTGTGAGCTAAGAAAACAACCTTAAATCATGAATAAGGATTGCAGTTGATATTTGAACATAAAAGTGTCTTTACTAAGAGATTAAAGTTTAAAAAATGCGGTGCGTTCCGATGTTATAAAGTCCTCAACAAGGGAAATATTCATGTTTTAACCAAAAAAAAGAGTAGTGCTTGCATTAATCCATCATTCGTACAGCTGGAACTTAGTAAAACACATACAGAAATTAAGAAGGTTTGCTTAAGCCTCACCTAGGCGTTCATGCTCCATGGGGGGATTGGACTAGATGATCTTTTGAGGTCCCTTCCAATCCCAAATATACTGTGATACTGTGAAATACAGTTTTATCAGTGAGCAGATATTAGCTCAGTTCTTACTATAACAAAGGGCTCAAAAGGTTTGGTTTTCACATTTTCTTTTTACTTAAGACGCAATTAAATGACAGGACTGACATCCATCTAATGGCTGATGAGCGGGTTGGCAAGAGGAAGGAGGAAAATCCTCATCAGGATTTGAAAACAGGAGAAATAAAGGAGAATACGGGTTACTGCCTCCCTCCCAAACAGGAGGAATCGCTTCATCCCACACTCATCCCATAAAATTACACAAATAGTACAAAATTTAATCCTTCCTTCTCTCCCCAAAGCAGGAAATCTTCAAAAATAGCAGCCTGAAATTTGTGATCAAAACAGGAGAAACCCAAAGCGCGGGGATGGAAAGGGAAGCAGGATTAGAGCTGGCCCTGTATTTGATATATTAGATTTAATATATCAGCCACTGCTGCACAGCACAGCTTTGCCCTTCACGTCCCTCTTTTTTAAGCCACCGATATCCCATATTCTCCCATTAAGCAGCAAAACAAAAGCTTCCTGGGATGGAGAACTAAGAGGCAGATGCACACGCTTTGTTTAGGATCAGTTTTGCTTTTAGTTTAAGCTGACCTAAAGATAATTTAGCCTCGGGACCAATTTCCAGTTGACTAATTCCACGTGTAGCTTCGGATGTAGTTTTTACGGGATTTGTTAATCCCTGAAATCAGAGAAGAAGCTTAAATTGAGACAATACAAATGAGGTTACTTGTTTAAAAAAATAATTCAGGTATTTTCCCTGCCACTATTCCTTAAATATTAAATTTCCAGCAAGATATTGTGGATTCATCCATTATAGAACAAAACAGCCCGGCTTGTCTCCACAGCCCCTTCACATCCAAATTCCTGACTAAAAATGAAGTCAAACCCATGCCAGATGCAAAATTCAGTGCAAATAGGTTGTAATATGTTTAAAAATCAGTCATTCTGTGCTATGTAACGCAGAGAATTATTAGGGGAAAATAAAACAAAACACAACCACCAAACAGGCAAATGGCCACATTTAACAGCAAGCGTATTCCTTTGTGATGTGAGCTTTTGTTTCTGTCAGGCACCATCTATTGGGTCAGCAAAGAACAAGCGTGACATTGTAATTTAAGTACGTTTGGGGCTTTTTGGTTTGGGTATTTTTGGTTTTTGGGGTTTTTTTTTAGAACTTGGTAGTTATACGAGTTATTATGAAACAGGAAAATAAAGCCTACGCTGACAAAAGGCCTTATTTTCTCTTTCCAAAAAGGATGAGCTCGTCTAAAAGGGCTCATTTCTGTGATCTGCTCCGTTTCTGATACCCTGATACCGTTTCTGATTCACCCCGCCCGCTCCCCACTAACGGAGCCGCTCCGGCCGCGCGGAAAGGAGCGAATGGCCGGGGCGAGGCCGGTCCCCGGGGACAACTCCAGGCCGGCAGAGCACGAAGGGACCCCCCGGGGAGGTCGCGGCCCCGCCGGTTCCCGCCCGGCCCCACTTACCTCAGCAGCGACCGAGCGCCGCCTCCTCCTCCTCCTCCTCCGCCGCCGCACCGGAAGAGCACGGCGCGCTTCCCGCTGACGCGAAGCGCAGACGCTCCACCAATAGAAGGCGGTGTGTGTGTCACGTGGCCCACGCCCCGCCCGCAGAGGGAGGTTCTGCCCCACGGTGAACGCGGCCGCCCCCGGGTCCTACCGCCCGCCGACAAGAAAAATAAACCACCCGGATTTATCTAAAATTCGCTTGTTTCGGGTATTAATAATATCCAGAGCCAGCCCTGAAACGCCCAAGAAGCGCACACAAGACTTGTAAAGTTTTAAAATTTATTTATGTACATCTCTGGTGGCAGATTTTACTCCCGCGCCATCAGCTTTTGCTTCTTGAGCTTCTTTTGGGAGATCTGAAAAAAAAAAACCAAGAAAACCCACAAAAAATGAGAAAACAGCAATAGTCTGGACCTTCCTAAAACAACTTAAAAGAAGTTTGAAGTCAGAATTTGAAAGAAGGCCTGAGGATTGTTAGAAATGTCTTCACCTGTTTACAAAACGATCCACTAATCGCATTTGACCTTAAGTGTCCTTACAGACTTCAAATCTCACCCTCACACATCACATCTGGGAGGGGGAACAAGAAACCAACCAATATGACCCCCAAAAAGTTCCTTTTCTACATTCTCAAGGCTGTATTTACAATAAATATCAAGGTTGCTCAGAAATAATCTCCTTTTTTTCATGGGTGTTCCAAAGGTGTCCTAAGATAAGTCATCACAGCAACCCCGTGTCCTAAAAATCACCGAGTATTAAATCCCCGCGGTGTTTTGACAGAGGATACGAGTCGGTACCTTTTTCTTTTGAGCAACTTCTTCCTCTGGTTTGGGCACGATCTGCTCCTTCTCGGTGAGGATCATCTCGATGTGGCACGGGGAGCTCATGTAGGGGTTGATCCTCCCGTGCGCTCGGTAGGTGCGGCGGCGCATTTTGGGAGCCTTGTTCACCTGGATGTGCTCGATCACCAGAGAATCCACGTCAAGACCCTGGGGTGGGAGGGAAAGATCCAAAAACCTGTGATTTTCCTCTTGGAATCAATCGCTTCCACAGCAGAAATTTTAATAATCACCTCCTCACGTCACTAAAAACAGCTTAATTTACACCAATGACGCTTCTATGTGTCACAGTGTATTTAAAATCACGCTGATGGCTCAGAAAGAGAGAATTATTCTTTCATGGTTACTCCAAAATATATTAAATTGTCATCACCGCCATCAAATAGAGTATATTGCAAAGATACAAACTGACCACGAGCTCAGAGATTTTTGGGGTTATTTAGTACATTTTAAAGACACCTAAACCACACTTAGAGTGGTTAACCATGCACAAACTCACTGTCCACAAAGAGTTATTACTCACATTTCAGCACGAAACAAACCCTTCGCATTTAACACCATCCACGCCGCCCTACCTTGAGCTCCGCGTTGCTCTCCGCGTTTTTCAGCATGTGCAGCAAAAACTCGGCGCTTTTTTTGGGCCACCGGCCCTGCGTCCAGCCCCACTGCTTGGCCTGCAAGAGAAGGAACGTTCTTTTGTTTTTGTCCTCTACACGCCGTTAACTTGCTATTAACTTGCTACTCCTGCAAAAGCTGGGAGCCCATGGCTTGGGCAAGTGCACTCTCTGCTGGGTTAAGAACTGGCTGGAGGGCCGGGCCCAGAGAGTGCTGGTGAATGGGGCTGCATCCAGCTGGCGGCCAGGCACTAGTGGTGTCCCCAGGGGTCAGGGTTGGGTCCGGTCCTGTTCAACATCTTCATTGATGATTTAGATGAGGGGATTGAGACCATCATCAGCAAATTTGCTGCTGACACCAAGTTGGGAGGGAGTGTGGAGCTGCTGGAAGGCAGGAGGGCTCTGCAGAGGGGTCTGGAGAGACTGGAAAAATGGGCCCATTCCAATGGGATGAAGTTCAACAAGGCCAAGTGGCGGGTGCTGCCCTTTGGCCACAACAACCCCTGCAGCGCTCCAGGCTGGGCACAGAGTGGCTGGAGAGCAGTCAGGCAGAAAGGGACCTGGGGGGACTCATGGACAGGAAGCTCAACAGGAGCCACCAGTGTGCCCAGGTGGCCAAGAAGGCCAATGGGATCCTGTCCTGGATCCAAACCAGCGTGGTCAGCAGGACAAGGGCAGTGATCCTTCCCCTGTGCTCTGCATTGGGGAGGCCACACCTGGAGTGTTGTGTTCAGTTCTGGGCCCCTCAGCTCAGGAAAGAGATTGAAGTGCTGGAGCGGGTGCAGAGAAGAGCAACAAGACTGGGGAAGGGACTGGAACACAAGCCCTATGGGGAGAGGCTGAGGGAGCTGGGCTTGTTTAGTCTGGAGAAGAGGAGGCTTAGAGCTGAGCTCAGCACTCTCTAGAACTACCTGAAGGGCAGTTCTAGCCAGGTGGGGCTTGGTCTCTTCTCCCAGGCAGTCAGCAATAGGACAAGGGGCCATGGGCTTAAATTTAGGCTGGAGATTAGACAGCAATTCTTTGCAGAGAGAGTGGTCAGGCATTGGAATGGCTGCCCAGGGAGGTGCTGGACTCACCGGCCCTGTTGGTTTTGAAACTGAGATTGGCCATGGCACTTAGTGCCATGATCTAGTCAATGGACTGGAGTTGGACCAAGGGTTGGACTGGATGATCTCTGAGGTCTTTTCCAACCCAGTCCATTCTGTGATTCTGTAAATAAGCGCAGACAGCTGTAATGCAGAAGGTCTTAGGACATGATTTGCAGAAGTACTTTGGTCTCTAAATACGCCTTATCTGCCATTTTCTACAAGTTTTCAGTATAAATGAAGTTGCTACTCCTCTAGTAAATTCTAGTAGACATCCACCTGCCATCAGTAGGTGTCTAAGCCCTTTTGTAAATCTTGCTTTTAGTGAGTAATAAACATACGGGAATTTTCTCAGTTAAATTAAACATACTTGATACACAATAATATATCTGAGAAGCAATAGGAGCGCACAGTTAGGATCGCTACCTTTTATTGTATGGATTATACCATGCAGGCACGCTTAGAATAATAAAACCCAGGTTTTAATATCACAAAGAGTAGGTACTTGACTGGTCTAAAATGCCCCATCTGTGATACACCGATCGCACGCGGGATCACGTTCCACGGATGATGCAAAAGCTGCTTAAAGAGTTAACGAACTTCACTTCCTAATTGACAAGCTCGTTAAGGGAGAGCAAACAGGGTTAGGCAACGACTTACAAGGAGTCTTCTGTGATTCGGCTCTTGTAGAAACACGGGCCCGATATCCAGATGTGAACGTTGCACTTGGATTCACCCAAGACCCGACAAAACCACGTAGTAGTAGGAAACAAAACACCTCACCAGAGGCATTTGGCATCAATGAAATCATTAATTATCTGGTAGGAGATAGTTTTATGACCTCCATCTGCCCAGGGCCTGTCCACAGGTTTGATAATATTGTTGTACCACTCTAAATATTTCTAGCTCAAAAGCCTAACAACAGTTGCACGAAGCAACTTGATTTTTAAAGAAAACCCTGCTTTATTATAACTGAAATAACACAAGCATGTGCAAGAGATTTTACTTACATTGTTTTTAAGACAGAGCTGCAACGTTTTAAACCACCGCAACAGAATATAAAGCAACAATTCTCATGCATCATGCCCCTGCTGCTCCTATCCGGGAAAGAAAGGCACAATGTAATTCATGGAAGTATCAAATCTAGACTTTCTGCTTGTCGCAAGCTCCGTACATTTTGCATATAGCATAACTCCTATAGTTCATCCACAGATTTGACATGAAAATCTAAATCCTTAATAAATTAACCATGACATTTATATTCCCACAATGCAATTGCTAGTTCTTCAGCAAGATCAAGAACAGCTACAGTTTAGAAGGTGAAAACGTGAAGTATGATATAGTAGTCAAACTAAGATGCCAAGATACATTTACCTTCCTAGATTTATTAAGAAGTTATTTAACCTAAAAGCTAATCACATCAAAGAGATGAAAATTAGTTCCAGTGAGGAAAATAAAGAACATTTTTCAATTAAGAATGCGCTAGCTGCCATTTTTGTGGCAAGAGACCCTCTCCTGTAAGTCATAAGGGGTGTTTGTTTCAGCTAAAATGTGCAAAGGAAAAAGGTCTCTAAGTGAGAGAAATATCACCAGTTCATATTGGACACAAGGGAATAATTTCATCACGAATTAATTCCTTTAATCCGTTTTCTTGTCAGAAACCTCTGAGGATCTCTTTGCGGCAATTCCATTTGCGACCCCGTTGCTTTCGAACTGCAAATAAAAGGCAGAGTCATTAATGAGATGTCAAAAATAAAGGACTTCACAGCCAGAACGGTTACAGCTGGTGACAAAACTGGCTTTCAGAAGCAAGGGCAGCGAAGGAATCTGCACAAGAACCAAAGAGCTGGTGTCTCTTTTAGATTCACATCTTATCAGGGAGGAAATAGGGATCAGCCCCAGCCAGCATGGGTTTAGGAGGGGCAGGTCCTGTCTGACCAACCTGATCTCCTTTTATGATCAGGTGACCCAGCTGGTGGATGAGGGGAAAGCCGTGGACGTGGTCTATCTGGACTTCAGCAAAGCCTTTGCCACTGTCTCCCATCATATACTCCTGCAAAAGCTGGGAGCCCATGGCTTGGGCAAGTGCACTCTCTGCTGGGTTAAGAACTGGCTGGAGGGCCGGGCCCAGAGAGTGCTGGTGAATGGGGCTGCATCCAGCTGGCGGCCAGGCACTAGTGGTGTCCCCAGGGGTCAGGGTTGGGTCCGGTCCTGTTCAACATCTTCATTGATGATTTAGATGAGGGGATTGAGACCATCATCAGCAAATTTGCTGCTGACACCAAGTTGGGAGGGAGTGTGGAGCTGCTGGAAGGCAGGAGGGCTCTGCAGAGGGGTCTGGAGAGACTGGAAAAATGGGCCCATTCCAATGGGATGAAGTTCAACAAGGCCAAGTGGCGGGTGCTGCCCTTTGGCCACAACAACCCCTGCAGCGCTCCAGGCTGGGCACAGAGTGGCTGGAGAGCAGTCAGGCAGAAAGGGACCTGGGGGGACTCATGGACAGGAAGCTCAACAGGAGCCACCAGTGTGCCCAGGTGGCCAAGAAGGCCAATGGGATCCTGTCCTGGATCCAAACCAGCGTGGTCAGCAGGACAAGGGCAGTGATCCTTCCCCTGTGCTCTGCATTGGGGAGGCCACACCTGGAGTGTTGTGTTCAGTTCTGGGCCCCTCAGCTCAGGAAAGAGATTGAAGTGCTGGAGCGGGTGCAGAGAAGAGCAACAAGACTGGGGAAGGGACTGGAACACAAGCCCTATGGGGAGAGGCTGAGGGAGCTGGGCTTGTTTAGTCTGGAGAAGAGGAGGCTTAGAGCTGAGCTCAGCACTCTCTAGAACTACCTGAAGGGCAGTTCTAGCCAGGTGGGGATGGGTCTCTTCTCCCAGGCAGTCAGCAATAGGACAAGGGGGCATGGGCTTAAATTTAGGCTGGAGATTAGACAGCAATTCTCTGCAGAGAGAGTGGTCAGGCATTGGAATGGCTGCCCAGGGAGGTGCTGGACTCACCGGCCCTGGAGGTTTTTAAACTGAGACTGGACATGGCACTTAGTGCCATGATCTAGTCAATGGACTGGAGTTGGACCAAGGGTTGGACTGGATGATCTCTGAGGTCTTTTCCAACCCAGTCCATTCTGTGATTCTGTAAATAAGCGCAGACAGCTGTAATGCAGAAGGTCTTAGGACATGATTTGCAGAAGTACTTTGGTCTCTAAATACGCCTTATCTGCCATTTTCTACAAGTTTTCAGTATAAATGAAGTTGCTACTCCTCTAGTAAATTCTAGTAGACATCCACCTGCCATCAGTAGGTGTCTAAGCCCTTTTGTAAATCTTGCTTTTAGTGAGTAATAAACATACGGGAATTTTCTCAGTTAAATTAAACATACTTGATACACAATAATATATCTGAGAAGCAATAGGAGCGCACAGTTAGGATCGCTACCTTTTATTGTATGGATTATACCATGCAGGCACGCTTAGAATAATAAAACCCAGGTTTTAATATCACAAAGAGTAGGTACTTGACTGGTCTAAAATGCCCCATCTGTGATACACCGATCGCACGCGGGATCACGTTCCACGGATGATGCAAAAGCTGCTTAAAGAGTTAACGAACTTCACTTCCTAATTGACAAGCTCGTTAAGGGAGAGCAAACAGGGTTAGGCAACGACTTACAAGGAGTCTTCTGTGATTCGGCTCTTGTAGAAACACGGGCCCGATATCCAGATGTGAACGTTGCACTTGGATTCACCCAAGACCCGACAAAACCACGTAGTAGTAGGAAACAAAACACCTCACCAGAGGCATTTGGCATCAATGAAATCATTAATTATCTGGTAGGAGATAGTTTTATGACCTCCATCTGCCCAGGGCCTGTCCACAGGTTTGATAATATTGTTGTACCACTCTAAATATTTCTAGCTCAAAAGCCTAACAACAGTTGCACGAAGCAACTTGATTTTTAAAGAAAACCCTGCTTTATTATAACTGAAATAACACAAGCATGTGCAAGAGATTTTACTTACATTGTTTTTAAGACAGAGCTGCAACGTTTTAAACCACCGCAACAGAATATAAAGCAACAATTCTCATGCATCATGCCCCTGCTGCTCCTATCCGGGAAAGAAAGGCACAATGTAATTCATGGAAGTATCAAATCTAGACTTTCTGCTTGTCGCAAGCTCCGTACATTTTGCATATAGCATAACTCCTATAGTTCATCCACAGATTTGACATGAAAATCTAAATCCTTAATAAATTAACCATGACATTTATATTCCCACAATGCAATTGCTAGTTCTTCAGCAAGATCAAGAACAGCTACAGTTTAGAAGGTGAAAACGTGAAGTATGATATAGTAGTCAAACTAAGATGCCAAGATACATTTACCTTCCTAGATTTATTAAGAAGTTATTTAACCTAAAAGCTAATCACATCAAAGAGATGAAAATTAGTTCCAGTGAGGAAAATAAAGAACATTTTTCAATTAAGAATGCGCTAGCTGCCATTTTTGTGGCAAGAGACCCTCTCCTGTAAGTCATAAGGGGTGTTTGTTTCAGCTAAAATGTGCAAAGGAAAAAGGTCTCTAAGTGAGAGAAATATCACCAGTTCATATTGGACACAAGGGAATAATTTCATCACGAATTAATTCCTTTAATCCGTTTTCTTGTCAGAAACCTCTGAGGATCTCTTTGCGGCAATTCCATTTGCGACCCCGTTGCTTTCGAACTGCAAATAAAAGGCAGAGTCATTAATGAGATGTCAAAAATAAAGGACTTCACAGCCAGAACGGTTACAGCTGGTGACAAAACTGGCTTTCAGAAGCAAGGGCAGCGAAGGAATCTGCACAAGAACCAAAGAGCTGGTGTCTCTTTTAGATTCACATCTTATCAGGGAGGAAATAGGGATCAGCCCCAGCCAGCATGGGTTTAGGAGGGGCAGGTCCTGTCTGACCAACCTGGTCTCCTTTTATGAACAGGTGACCCAGCTGGTGGATGAGGGGAAAGCCGTGGACGTGGTCTATCTGGACTTCAGCAAAGCCTTTGCCACTGTCTCCCATCATATACTCCTGCAAAAGCTGGTAGCCCATGGCTTGGGCAAGTGCACTCTCTGCTGGGTTAAGAACTGGCTGGAGGGCCGGGCCCAGAGAGTGCTGGTGAATGGGGCTGCATCCAGCTGGCGGCCAGGCACTAGTGGTGTCCCCAGGGGTCAGGGTTGGGTCCGGTCCTGTTCAACATCTTCATTGATGATTTAGATGAGGGGATTGAGACCATCATCAGCAGATTTGCTGCTGACACCAAGTTGGGAGGGAGTGTGGAGCTGCTGGAAGGCAGGAGGGCTCTGCAGAGGGGTCTGGAGAGACTGGAAAAATGGGCCCATTCCAATGGGATGAAGTTCAACAAGGCCAAGTGGCGGGTGCTGCCCTTTGGCCACAACAACCCCTGCAGCGCTCCAGGCTGGGCACAGAGTGGCTGGAGAGCAGTCAGGCAGAAAGGGACCTGGGGGGACTCATGGACAGGAAGCTCAACAGGAGCCACCAGTGTGCCCAGGTGGCCAAGAAGGCCAATGGGATCCTGTCCTGGATCCAAACCAGCGTGGTCAGCAGGACAAGGGCAGTGATCCTTCCCCTGTGCTCTGCATTGGGGAGGCCACACCTGGAGTGTTGTGTTCAGTTCTGGGCCCCTCAGCTCAGGAAAGAGATTGAAGTGCTGGAGCGGGTGCAGAGAAGAGCAACAAGACTGGGGAAGGGACTGGAACACAAGCCCTGTGGGGAGAGGCTGAGGGAGCTGGGCTTGTTTAGTCTGGAGAAGAGGAGGCTTAGAGCTGAGCTCAGCACTCTCTAGAACTACCTGAAGGGCAGTTCTAGCCAGGTGGGGCTTGGTCTCTTCTCCCAGGCAGTCAGCAATAGGACAACGGGGCATGGGCTTAAACTCTACCAGGGGAAATTTAGGCTGGAGATTAGAAAGCAATTCTTCACAGAGAGAGTGGTCAGGCATTGGAATGGCTGCCCAGGGAGGTGCTGGACTCACCGGCCCTGGAGGTTTTTAAACTGAGATTGGCCATGGCACTTAGTGCCATGATCTAGTCAATGGACTGGAGTTGGACCAAGGCTTGGACTGGATGATCTCTGAGGTCTTTTCCAACCCAGTCCATTCTGTGATTCAGTGAAATAAGGGCAGAGGTAACATGTACAAATCTTTGCATTTTGTTAGAAGAGACAACTATTTACACTTTAGTGCTGCCGACCCCAAACTATCACTGCGTGTTTGATTTGGACTTTCCCTGTCGAGCTAAACACATTCATCTTACTTTATAAACTCCAAATTCATCCTCCTGATCTCTTTTGGCAGCGGAAGGCGCCCGTGGGTTCCCAGTGTCGCCTCCTTGACCTCGTTTCGGGGCAGGCGTTTCTTCCACCGCTTTCTTGGGCCACACGCGCTTCACAAACGGGGCGATAAGCGGGTAAATATACGGCTCGAGGAATTTCTTGTAGACCCAGAGGAGGATGGGGATGACGATACATGGAATGCACACCATGGTTTCTTCTTGTTCTGTCACAGAGCTGGTGAGGGACAAGAAAACCCAATGATTTAGGATGCCGTGAGCTAAGAAAACAACCTTAAATCATGAATAAGGATTGCAGTTGATATTTGAACATAAAAGTGTCTTTACTAAGAGATTAAAGTTTAAAAAATGCGGTGCGTTCCGATGTTATAAAGTCCTCAACAAGGGAAATATTCATGTTTTAACCAAAAAAAAGAGTAGTGCTTGCATTAATCCATCATTCGTACAGCTGGAACTTAGTAAAACACATACAGAAATTAAAAAGGTTTGCTTAAGCCTCACCTAGGCGTTCCTGCTCCATGGGGGGATTGGACTAGATGATCTTTTGAGGTCCCTTCCAATCCCAAACATACTGTGATACTGTGAAATACAGTTTTATCAGTGAGCAGATATTAGCTCAGTTCTTACTATAACAAAAGGCTCAAAAGGTTTGGTTTTCACATTTTCTTTTTACTTAAGACGCAATTAAATGACAGGACTGACATCCATCTAATGGCTGATGAGCGGGTTGGCAAGAGGAAGGAGGAAAATCCTCATCAGGATTTGAAAACAGGAGAAATAAAGGAGAATACGGGTTACTGCCTTCCTCCCAAACAGGAGGAATCGCTTCATCCCACACTCATCCCATAAAATTACACAAATAGTACAAAATTTAATCCTTCCTTCTCTCCCCAAAGCAGGAAATCTTCAAAAATAGCAGCCTGAAATTTGTGATCAAAACAGGAGAAACCCAAAGCGCGGGGACGGAAAGGGAAGCAGGATTAGAACTGACCCTGTATTTGATATATTAGATTTAATATATCAGCCACTGCTGCACAGCACAGCTTTGCCCTTCACGTCCCTCTTTTTTAAGCCACCGATATCCCATATTGTCCCATTAAGCAGCAAAACAAAAGCTTCCTGGGATGGAGAACTAAGAGGCAGATGCACACGCTTTGTTTAGGATCAGTTTTGCTTTTAGTTTAAGCTGACCTAAAGATAATTTAGCCTCGGGACCAATTTCCAGTTGACTAATTCCACGTGTAGCTTCGGATGTAGTTTTTACGGGATTTGTTAATCCCTGAAATCAGAGAAGAAGCTTAAATTGAGACAATACAAATGAGGTTACTTGTTTAAAAAAATAATTCAGGTATTTTCCCTGCCACTATTCCTTAAATATTAAATTTCCAGCAAGATATTGTGGATTCATCCATTATAGAACAAAACAGCCCGGCTTGTCTCCACAGCCCCTTCACATCCAAATTCCTGACTAAAAATGAAGTCAAACCTATGCCAGATGCAAAATTCAGTGCAAATCGGTTGTAATATGTTTAAAAATCAGTCATTCTGTACTATGTAATGCAGAGAATTATTAGGGGAAAATAAAACAAAACACAACCACCAAACAGGCAAATGGCCACATTTAACAGCAAGCGTATTGCTTTGTGATGTGAGCTTTTGTTTCTGTCAGGCACCATCTATTGGGTCAGCAAAGAACAAGCGTGACATTGTAATTTAAGTACGTTTGGGGCTTTTTGGTTTGGGTATTTTTGGTTTTTGGGGGTTTTTTTAGAACTTGGTAGTTATACGAGTTATTATGAAACAGGAAAATAAAGCCTACGCTGACAAAAGGCCTTATTTTCTCTTTTCAAAAAGGATGAGCTCGTCTAAAAGGGCTCATTTCTGTGATCTGCTCCGTTTCTGATACCCTGATACCGTTTCTGATTCACCCCGCCCGCTCCCCACTAACGGAGCCGCTCCGACTGCGCGGAAAGGAGCGAATGGCCGGGGCGAGGCCGGTCCCCGGGGACAACTCCAGGCCGGCAGAGCACGAAGGGACCCCCCGGGGAGGTCGCGGCCCCGCCGGTTCCCGCCCGGCCCCATTTACCTCAGCAGCGACCGAGCGCCGCCTCCTCCTCCTCCGCCGCCGCCGCACCGGAAGAGCACGGCGCGCTTCCCGCTGACGCGAAGCGCAGACGCTCCACCAATAGAAGGCGGTGTGTGTGTCACGTGGCCCACGCCCCGCCCGCAGAGGGAGGTTCTGCCCCACGGTGAACGCGGCCGCCCCCGGGTCCTACCGCCCGCCGGCATGAAAAACAAACCACCCGGATTTATCTAAAATTCGCTTGTTTTGGGTATTAATAATATCCAGAGCCAGCCCTGAAACGCCCAAGAAGCGCACACAAGACTTGTAAAGTTTTAAAATTTATTTATGTACATCTCTGGCGGCAGATTTTACTCCCGCGCCATCAGCTTTTGCTTCTTGAGCTTCTTTTGGGAGATCTGAAAAAAAAAAACCAAGAAAACCCACAAAAAATGAGAAAACAGCAATAGTCTGGACCTTCCTAAAACAACTTAAAAGAAGTTTGAAGTCAGAATTTGAAAGAAAGCCTGAGGATTGTTAGAAATGTCTTCACCTGTTTACAAAACGATCCACTAATCGCATTTGACCTTAAGTGTCCTTACAGACTTCAAATCTCACCCTCACACATCTGGGAGGGGGAACAAGAAACCAACCAATATGACCCCCAAAAAGCTCCTTTTCTACATTCTCAAGGCTGTATTTACAATAAATATCAAGGTTGCTCAGAAATAATCTCCTTTTTTTCATGGGTGTTCCAAAGGTGTCCTAAGATAAGTCATCACAGCAACCCCGTATCCCAAAAATCACCGAGTATTAAATCCCCGCGGTGTTTTGACAGAGGATACGAGTCGGTACCTTTTTCTTTTGAGCAACTTCTTCCTCTGGTTTGGGCACGATCTGCTCCTTCTCGGTGAGGATCATCTCAATGTGGCACGGGGAGCTCATGTAGGGGTTGATCCTCCCGTGCGCTCGGTAGGTGCGGCGGCGCATTTTGGGAGCCTTGTTCACCTGGATGTGCTCGATCACCAGAGAATCCACGTCAAGACCCTGGGGTGGGAGGGAAAGATCCAAAAACCTGTGATTTTCCTCTTGGAATCAATCGCTTCCACAGCAGAAATTTTAATAATCACCTCCTCACGTCACTAAAAACAGCTTAATTTACACCAATGACGCTTCTATGTGTCACGGTGTATTTAAAATTACGCTGATGGCTCAGAAAGAGAGAATTATTCTTTCATGGTTACTCCAAAATATATTAAATTGTCATCACCGCCATCAAATAGAGTATATTGCAAAGATACAAACTGACCACGAGCTCAGAGATTTTTGGGGTTATTTAGTACATTTTAAAGACACCTAAACCACACTTAGAGTGGTTAACCACGCACAAACTCACTGTCCACAGAGAGTTATTACTCACATTTCAGCACGAAACAAACCCTTCGCATTTAACACCATCCACCCCGCCCTACCTTGAGCTCCGCGTTGCTCTCCGCGTTTTTCAGCATGTGCAGCAAAAACTCGGCGCTTTTTTTGGGCCACCGGCCCTGCGTCCAGCCCCACTGCTTGGCCTGCAAGAGAAGGAACGTTATTTTGTTTTTGACCTCTACACGCCGTTAACTTGCTATTAACTTGCTACTCCTACAAAAGCTGGGAGCCCATGGCTTGGGCAAGTGCACTCTCTGCTGGGTTAAGAACTGGCTGGAGGGCCGGGCCCAGAGAGTGCTGGTGAATGGGGCTGCATCCAGCTGGCGGCCAGGCACTAGTGGTGTCCCCAGGGGTCAGGGTTGGGTCCGGTCCTGTTCAACATCTTCATTGACGATTTAGATGAGGGGATTGAGACCATCATCAGCAAATTTGCTGCGGACACCAAGTTGGGAGGGAGTGTGGAGCTGCTGGAAGGCAGGAGGGCTCTGCAGAGGGGTCTGGAGAGACTGGAACAATGGGCCCATTCCAATGGGATGAAGTTCAACAAGGCCAAGTGGCGGGTGCTGCCCTTTGGCCACAACAACCCCTGCAGCGCTCCAGGCTGGGCACAGAGTGGCTGGAGAGCAGTCAGGCAGAAAGGGACCTGGGGGGACTCATGGACAGGAAGCTCAACAGGAGCCACCAGTGTGCCCAGGTGGCCAAGAAGGCCAATGGGATCCTGTCCTGGATCCAAACCAGCGTGGTCAGCAGGACAAGGGCAGTGATCCTTCCCCTGTGCTCTGCATTGGGGAGGCCACACCTGGAGTGTTGTGTTCAGTTCTGGGCCCCTCAGCTCAGGAAAGAGATTGAAGTGCTGGAGCGGGTGCAGAGAAGAGCAACAAGACTGGGGAAGGGACTGGAACACAAGCCCTATGGGGAGAGGCTGAGGGAGCTGGGCTTGTTTAGTCTGGAGAAGAGGAGGCTTAGAGCTGAGCTCAGCACTCTCTAGAACTACCTGAAGGGCAGTTCTAGCCAGGTGGGGCTTGGTCTCTTCTCCCAGGCAGTCAGCAATAGGACAAGGGGGCATGGGCTTAAATTTAGGCTGGAGATTAGACAGCAATTCTCTGCAGAGAGAGTGGTCAGGCATTGGAATGGCTGCCCAGGGAGGTGCTGGACTCACCGGCCCTGGAGGTTTTTAAACTGAGCTTGGCCATGGCACTTAGTGCCATGATCTAGTCAATGGACTGGAGTTGGACCAAGGCTTGGACTGGATGATCTCTGAGGTCTTTTCCAACCCAGTCCATTCTGTGAAATCCCCTTTTTAGCCAGCTCACGTCAAAATAACTCAATTTCGTTAATTACTTGACACTGCGAGTAGCTACAATGCTTACACTGCGAGTAGCTACAATGCTTACGCTAGAATCAAGTCTTTCATTTTATATATAACATTAACAGACTGTTCTCAACATCATGTTTTTACCTGGGCGCATCTCCCAACTCCCCCGTTGTAGCGGCGGAAGGGGACGCACTGTTTCTTCAGGGTGACGTCCTTTAGGTACTTGGTGGCCTTGCGGATGTGCATGCCCTTGATGGCCTGTGCCGTCTCACGGGTGTTCTACAAAACAAACTATACTAAGCACTGAAGAATAATTAACAACCCTTCTTTTTTTCCTCTCTTTTACTACCTAATTTTCTAACGCTTGGCACAATTTCCACAACCCAATTTTAACCAACATCCAGATCTTTCCAAACAGCAAAATGAAGCTTGAGGATTTATAATTTTCATAACTCTTTTGACCACTGATCCAAAAAAAGGAACCTGAAGGATAAATTCTTATTAGAGCAAACCGAAATAAGTGAAATATCGCTATATTAACACCAAACAGCTGCTCAGCTCTGATCCAACATAATATTCCTTCCAAATGGCCAGAAAGGGGGATTAAACAAGGAAAATAAATCCCTCATCTAACACCAGCCCGATTCCTCCTGGTAAACTGTGTTGTGAAGCTCTTTTAGCACACACCACGTTGGGTTTGTTCCTGTAGATTAGAAAACACTACAAACAGGTAAAAAATAACCACACCACCCTACTTACTAAGTATGTCATGATCCATAAGACTAAAAGACACTTCCTTCAGAAAAAAAAAGGCAAGACAAACCTTAAAACCAAATATATTTACACATCACATACCTTGAAATGCACTCGCAGGTTGGAGCCCCGTGACTTGCACGCTACGGGAAAAAAAGACCCATTTTAAGAATTAAAACCTCAATGGTTTTGCTAAAGACCTACGCGAACATCCACGAAAAATAAGGAACAACTCACATTTTGTGGGGTTCTCCGGATCCAGGGAGTAACGCACCATTTTGGGAGCTCAGCTGAAAAATAACAATATATATTAAGCTAACAAGAGATATACAGAACCTGCCAACAAAGAACTAAAGGAGCTGCTCAGAAATTACGCTTTTTTTTCACAATTAAATCCAAAGGTGTCCTAAGAGAGTCATCACAGCAGCCATGGCCTCCCCAGGCCCTGATCCCCCCTCATCCCCGACCGCCGCCATCGCCATCTCCATCCCCCGCCCGCCCTCCCCCGCAAATACCCAGGGAGTCCGGCGAGGCGGACCGAGCCCTCGCCCCCTCATCGCCTCCCCGGGGTTCCCGGGGCGGGATGGCGGCGGATGACGACGGCTCCGTGTCGGACATGGCTGCCTCACCTCGGGGCGGCGGTGGGGAAGAGGAAGCGCAAGGCACGCCGGGAGCCGCGAGAGCCGTAAACTCTCGCGAGAACTCGTGCGAGATTTCCCGCCGGGCGCTGAGGGGCGGGCGGCGAAATGGCGCCGGGTGGAGTTCTCTGAGGGTTAAACCCATTGGTGTGGAGAGAAAACACCTGCTTCAGTCAGGAAACACTGATTAATGAGCCAAAGCGCAGTTTTATTACCCCCCAGCTCAAGGCCGGCGTTGTTTCAGTTTAGAAAGCAGCTGACTAGAGCGAGGAGCAAGGCTGAGGGCTGCAGCTAGATGGCGGCTAAGGATGGGGATACAGCAGCACCTGACAGGGTTGTCAGATCTAACCAAAAAGATCCACGGTTGTGAATTGCAACTGGTACTGCACCATTATTTGAAAAAAAAAAAAAATCACTTGTTAAAATATTTTGCTTTTTTCCATTTTAGGCTGTAACTAGAACTCTTTGGGAAGTTTGGCAAAGCGTAAAATCATAGAAGGTCCCGAGCCACAAGGATCATCGAGTCCAACTTCTGTCCCTGCGAAGTTCAGACTGTGTGTCTGAGAAAGCAGCGCTTCAATACAACCAAATCATTGACTCAAAGTGGTACCAGCGCCAGCAAAAGGCTCATTGAGAACAGCTCAAAGTGGTAAAAAGGATCAATATCTAACTGTGCTGCCAGTGTCTCATGTTCACACACCTCCCTGCCAGAAGAGGTCCTTTTTTTTCTTTTCTTTAAATTGTTGGATCTCGTTTAACACTAAAAAACCCGACGTTCAGATTTCGCTCAGGTGGGATGAGGAAATATTTGATCTGTCACAAATATTGAGGTGCCTGGGAACTGTAAAGCTCCAATTTTGACTGCATCTCTCCATTCACCTGCTTTAAAATGTGCCTTTTACTTTCCTTTCAAGGAGAAACTTCCTGCAAAGTCTCTTAAATAACTTTGAAGCCTCAATCTCGAAGCAGGGGAACCTGCTGGGGTGCAAGCAAGTATTATTTCTTCTTTTTTTATATACTTTCTGTAAAAAACCAACCAAACAAAATAGCGTTAACAGCCCACACCCACAAGAACGCTACTTTTTGTTTATAGATGCTTATTTTGAGATACTTCAAATGCGTTTTCACCAATGAACATTTCCATTATTATCCGTGGGATCAGAAGCCATTTGGCACACACCACCATCTCAGAGCAGAGGTATGTGAGGAAGGATCAGCACCGCCAAAATACACGCATGACAGAGTTTTTAAGCCAAGCGTTACGTGAAAAAAACCACAAAAGGCGTCTCCCTTAGGGTCCAATGACTTTGAGGAAACAATAAATATGTGAAAAGAGATCTCAGCGATGACTTCCAACACTTCCTTAGTGTTTCAGTTCTTCCTACAGAACAAGAACTGTCACGTTTCTCAGAGTGCCAAGTTTCCAGGTGCAGTAAATTAAAACTAAGAGAAGCTGAGCTCCTCAAACACATCCAAGGGAATCTCCTCTCACAGCCCACTTGGATGTAACTTTACTTCTTCATCATTTCTGCCCCCAGGACCTGCCTCCATGTAGGAGACCAGCGCTGGTGGAGAAACGCAGCGTCTTTACACGCAGCCGCATCTTCGCAACAGAGCACCGAAGCAACAAGAAAGTTTTTGACACCTGGTGGGTATTATCACATGGTTATCACGTTCATCAATCAAACCCCGAACAAGCAGGGCGGGTTTTTTGTTCCTTAAGTTTCTGTTTCACTGACACGTGGAACTGTTTATAATCAGCTGCTTGCAGGGGTGGAAGGGTAGAGGTAGGAGTGTCTGCGGATGGTGTCAGGAAATGAGCTGCACGTTTTCACCTTTGTCAGGAGGTTCACGACTGAGGTGTCTGAGCATGTGCCCTCGTTGAGATTTTATTGGATTATTATCTGCCTTGGACTTTTAGCTTGTGTGAGCTGACTCGATGAGAGCTTTTGCATCCTAAGCAGAAAATTTAGACATTTAAATACCAAATAACGTCCCAAAAAAACTCCAACATAGGAGGCATCTGCCTCCTGATCCTACTGGAATCTCAACTCCATGGGACTTTCAGCATGGCTCGTAGTGACAGGACAAGGGCTGATGGGTTTAAACTAAAGGAGGGAGGTTCAGCTGGACGTGAGGAAGGAATTGTTGGCCCTGAGGGTGGTGAGAGCCTGTCCCAGGTTGGGCAGAGAGGTGGTAGATGAACCATCCCTGGAGACATCCCAGGCCAGGCTGGACGGGGCTCTGAGCAACCTGAGCTGGTGAAGATGTCCCTGCTCATGGCAGGGGGGGCACTGGGGGAGCTGGGAAGGTCCCTTCCAACCCAAACCATCCTGTAATTCCATTGTATGACTTTACCTTACACTCCCTTGGTGCCACTCCTCACTCAAAAGCAAAGATCCAGACCTGAACAGCTCCTCCGCTTTGTCCTCTGGAAGCTCCTGCTGGCAGCATCCTCCCGGGAAAGGCTCATCACAAGCACAGCAAAGATTTCTATCACCTCCTGAGGTCGAAAGCTGCGGAAAGCAACAGCGTCCAGCTTAACGCAGCGGCGTGGTGGCCACAGAATGCTTCCAGAATGTGGGAAACCCGCTTTCCATTTTCTTCCCTTGAGAGGTTTCCGAGCCGCATCACGACTGCGAGGACAGAGGTTATTCTGCGGCAAAGGTGCTTCCACCCGTCAGGTTTTCCGCCGAGCGTCCCGCAATGTGTTGGCTTCACACCTCTCTGCACCTGCTCCTGGGACTCTGCTAAAATCCCTGGGACAGACAGATCCATTGGGGCTGATAGGCCAAGCTTAACTCCGGTTTGTTAAAACACAGTACTGTGCTGTAGGAGAGGGGGTTTGACCTGTTCTTTGCACAGGAATGGAAACCAATTCCTCCGATTTTTCTGTAGATTTCTTGGCATTCATCTTGCAGACCCAGTTTTTGCAGCCCAAGGGTTACGTGGGGATATTAACCGTCATTTGCAAAATTACATACAAATGGGTTGCTTGTCCTAATGCTTAAGCAGAAAATCTTGAAGACGTTTTAAATTGAAACCAGCTTGAAGGCTGGAAACACTGAAGCTTTCCAGCCTTCAAACCTGTGCCTTCTCCCCCTGAAATTCTCTCTCCTGACCAGTCTACAGACTCTTACCAACAACCCCCAGAAGATGGGACTGACCACTGTCAGCAGGACAAGACGCTACAGGAGTTTTGTTCTGCATTGGTTATTCTGTCTTGGACCTGGGGGGGTTCAGCTGGAGAACAGGAGCTGAGGGGACACAGGGACACAAAGAAACGGCCTCAAGTTGCGCCAGGGGAGGTTGAGGTTGGATGTGGGGAACAATTTCTTCCCCAAAGGGCTGTGGGGCATTGGAACAGGCTGCCCAGGGCAGTGCTGGAGTCACCAGCCCTGGAGGGGTTGGAAATACACACAGATGAGGTTCTCAGGGACATGGGGCAGTGCCAGGGGTGGGTTAATCATTGGACTCAATGATCTTGAGGGTCTTTTCCAACCAAAATGATTCTACGATTAATACAGATTTTTTTAATATACATATGTGTATCTACAGGTATGTATGTGTACATATAGAAATCATCATGTCATAAGGGTATTATCTAAAACATATGAACAACCAGGATGCTTTTGATTCCCCGTAAGTCCCCCTAAACCACAAGCAATCCTTTACAAGAAGAGCTTCGCTACACACTCTTTATTTCTGTTATGTGTATACGGTACCTAGTCCAGCAGTGAGGAAATGGCCACGGGTGCTCGGCGTCACGACAGCGGCGTATCTGTCCTGACCGTCCCCGCTGCTGACGCGTGACGCCGTGGGGACAGCACCTTCCCTGGGCTGCTGGTGAGCAGCCAGCCAGGAGCGTGGGCAAAAAACCACAGCAATCGATGAGATTGTCTTAATTCTCAACATTTTTGGCATCTTCTCCTAGAGCAACAGGTTCATCCACCCCCTGCACGCCCAGCTAAGAGGGAATCACTGGTAAAATAAACCACCTCTGTGATTCAATAACCTTGTTGCTGAAGTTTGTGTTTATTCAGTGTGTTTTCTCGCCAACAGACCATTTACGCAGGTTGTGGAGGTCTATGACTGCTCGTTCGTGGATTTAATTGCCAGAAATGAACCAGCCGATTGCCTCGATTGAGTAAAGCAGTAAGTAAAGATCTGCCTGATCATAAACACTATTTGGGCTAAATTAAATCTCAGGCTTAGGTTTGCTCTAACCTGTCTTGCTCATAACTGAGAAGTACTTCAAATGTGCTTTCGGTTAACCAGAAATATCCCCGGAATGTGTGAGATTGCCCACAATTTGCATCCACAACTTAGGCACAAATTAAAGTATGGGAAATTCAGTTTAAACATTAAAGGTTTTTTTACCGTGAGGACGGTTGAACCCTAGAAGAGGAGGCTCAGGGAGGTTGTGGAGTCTCCATCTGTGCAAGTATTAAAAAAGCATCTAAAAAATAGCTTGGGCAAGCAGCTCTGGCTGACCCTGCGTTGAGCTGTAGGGTGATTGTTCTAGACCCTTTCCACTGGCCCATATAACCTCAATTTTTCCAGATCGGTGAATTCTGTCAACATTTCTAAAGCTGAGCGTGCTCTGTTTGATGAAAACCAGCCCCAAACTCCTTTTTTTGCACTGCATCTCCTAACCACGACGGATCAAAGATGATCCCCATCTCCTCTGTTATTATCTATCTTTTCGGGGCTGCCTTGGACAAGAACTTCTCTGGATCAGCTGATAAACCGTAATTAAACCTGGTTTTCTCTTCCAGGGGCCTCTGCACAGCAGAACCCAGGGCAGGACCCATCTCTGTCACCCCTGCAGCCCTCTGTGTTCTGCACCAAGGTGAAGATCCCCTCGGAGCCTGGAAAACGAGGTTGGATTATGTCTCTGAAGCAAAAGTTCCAGCCAGCAGACAGGTTTCTGGTCATGACATGCTGAGAAGCTACAGCCCTGAACATCTCTTCCCTTCTTCCAAACTTAATAAAACCCGCAGCAACCCTTCCAAGATATTCACTTATCATCCCAGTGCGCGATTCCTGTCTTCATTCTTTATTGTCTGGGATTTTCCCCCAGTTTCTGCTCTGACAATTGCAGCATCTTCCTCTCCTCAAGACAGAGATTTCCCCGCTTTGATTCCAAAGTCGCCTCTGAAGTCATCCCGCCCTCCTGGTTTGCTCCTTCCCTCCCTCTTCCGCTTATTCCTCTTCGCTCTTACAACAATTTGGACACAACCCCCCTTCTCAAAGCTTTCCCAGTCACGGGGAAGGTCATATGATGGGTCGGGACGGCTGGGCAAGGCTGCGGCAGGCGCACGGGGCCCCATTCCGAGCGCATCTCCAGCTCCCACCGCATCCCACGGCCACCCCGGGACTCCGTCAGGTGCTGGACCCGCAGCGTGACGACAACTGTGTGACCACGGGGCTGCCGCAGGCCGTGGAATTGCGTTGCAAATATAAAAATGGAGTATTTTAGTGGGGTCTCGCACCCGTATCCCCCATCCTGCCCACGCGCAGGCCTCCCCTCACACCTACATCGTGCTCTGCTTAAAAAATATCGCCTTTGCGACGCGTATAACCAACAGAACCCTCTTGTTTTCCTGTGCCCCGACCTTCGTCTGTCTGTCTGCCTGTCTGTCCTTGGACTGGGAGTTCCTAAAATGAACATCAGCAGTGTCTGTACGTCGCAGGCAGGAACACGAGTACAAAGTACTCAGACGTGCCCCGAGCTTTTCTTAACTAATTACAGAGCCACTGACTCTTCCTAATAAGAACAAGAAACACAATAAAATGGAGAAGTTAAGCAATTAAAACTAAATGGCCAGAGAGTGAAGCAGAGCCCGGTGGGGGACCTGCATCCTCAGGGACATTTAATTCTTTCCTATTTTCATATTTCACATGCATGTGATAAATGTCGTTACCTTTTCCTTGACGTACGATGGAATGAGACTGGATTCAGCAATATCCGATGAGTTTTCATATTAAAACGTGCAAGGTGGTGAAAAATCAAAGCAATAATATAGTAGGTGGAATAAAAGGCAACATCTGAGGAGAGCAGGAGATTCCAGCTCAAATTTGAGAAGGCAAAAGGTTCAAAGGAGAGAAAAAATGAAAAGCAAGGTGCTGGAGAACAAATTATACCAACCTTGATGATACACAGCGTTATCTTGTGCTGCTTATTCCTGAGCCCCAAACTGTTTGTCACACTTTTTCTCTGAAAAACAAGATAATGTGTAAAGTCTATGTTTGTGGCTTAAAATAACATTCCCCTTTAATGTGAATCACAGTAAAATAATGGCAAAGAATCTCTTAACCACCAGAAAAAAACCTGTGATCGGGACCATAAGGAGAGGAAGAACGTGCATGAGCTGAGCCAACACAGCCCAGGAAATACGAATTATCTGGGATTTGCCATCGTAAAGCTTGGGAGCAAATTAGCAATAACGAAGAGAACGACCATTATATGGTTTTATAAGGCTTTGCTAAAGTAATTAACTAATTGGTTTTCATAACTAACTCCTTTTCTTTCCTGTAGGCACCGGGAAGTTGAGTGGCACGCTCAGAGTTCCCTCGTTTCGCTGTCCATACAGATTTACGGGATCAGTTGTGAAAGCCCGAGCGCCACCGAGATAAATTGAAAGTGGATTTTGGAGCGTTGAAAATCAAGCTCTGGATGGTTTGGGCTTCGGTCTGGGAAGTTTTCGGAGGAGATGTCAGCTCACTAATTATTCTGCCCCAATACCAGCTTGCAAGGTCTTTCAACTGCTAATTAAGCAGAAATGAGCCCAAAGAGCTGTACCCTGGTCTGACAGACCCTTCTAAGCTGGCAGGAAAGCTTCTGCCTGCTCTGACGGTTCTTACGGTACCTCTTACTGATGGTGGTTCCATATCCAGCCCAAATTTGGGCCAAATATTCCCATAGATTTGAGGAAAAAACCATGTGGATAAGGATATGCGCTCTAACGCAATCGCTAAACCAAACAACCATGCCCCAAACTCCTCTCTGGACTCTGCAGCAGCTCCACTTACAAATCAAATATCAAGGGAGTAGTGTTAGTAATTTGTTATTTTTTAATCTTTTCTCTTTGCTGGATGCAGGAGAGTTAAGGCGGGAGCGATGCTGGGGGTTCACCATCCAAATGGTCAAACGATCCCAAACTTCTGAGACGTTTCTCCAAATCCCCCAGCAAAATAGGACCTTGGAAAGGAGGCGAAGCAAACCCTGGCCACCCATGACACCTCTGAACTGCCCCAAGGCCATGTTCAAGCCCCAAAATGCTCAGAATTCATACAGCTGGGATGGAAAAGCATGGGGTTTGAGGTAAATGCATAAAAAGAATGAAAATACACATCATTTCGCAGCACAGACCTACAGATGTCCTTGTCTGGAGGGTGCTTGGAGCAGGACAAGCACCCACCACCGGCTCTTGTGTCTGACACAAAGAGGCCAAGCGATCTGGATCCACCTCACGGACCACGGGACGTGCGGGGAATGACAAGTTGCTGAATTCAAGCTTGTCCCGTCAGCCACGGGGAATATTTGCTGAGACACATTGAGCTTTCACCCTGTGCTCCTGCACCGCTGGGGCCGGAGATGGAGCCTGAACAACAATCAGAGCAACCTGGGGACTAATGTGAGGTGAAAAGAGATAAAAAAATCATCATAAAAATCACTGTGCCACTCATGGGAAAACAACACAACAAAAAAGTGGCCAAGAAGAAGTTTGGCCTTGGCGACGGGTGGCCTGGCAGCAGGACCTGCCGTGGGAAGAGGGGCAACCGGTGGGGATCAAAGCATTCTGGAAACCTCCGGCGATGCCCGGAGCCAGGTACGAACTGTAACGTTCCTCCCGGCGTGACAACCTTCACGAGAATTAGCGTTTCGCAGGAATGCGGGGATTTATTCTTCAAGGCCCGGCGTATCCGCCAGCCCAAACACCGCGCCGCCGGAGCATGTGCTCGATAAGAACCCGGGGACAGATGCCAGCGGATTTAATGTGGGACAGGAGGCCCGCTGCAGGTTTGCAGACTGCTGGCAGGGTCAGCTGTAAATATTCCCCTCACAATCAAAGGCATTCATCTCAGGATTACATGCTGGGGGCTTTGTGGTAAAGTAAATTTGCAACTAACAGCACCATTAATAGTCAGACAGTTTAGTTGGCTCGCTGGCTGCTATTTATTTCCCCCACACACATACCCCCCCAGTCATTTTTACTACATCTAAATACCACGAGGATGGATGCTTGAATGATGTAGCCTAAGAAATCAGCTTAGAAAAAGCAGGAGAAGGGGTTACCTCCAACAAAGGGAGCTCAATGGGGTCCGAAGGGGGACATCAAGAGCGGGTAATGCTGCTGAAGCATGTGAGCTGATTTCATAACCTGACGGAGATTAACCTCTTCTGTAAACCTGTCGAGGGAGATGAAGAATTCATTGGTTCTATAAAGCCTGCTCATTTGAAAGGCTGAAGAGAGGAGGAGAAACTACGTGGGGTAAGGAATGGCCGCGAAACAAAGACACCAAGGCCTGTTTTCACCCCGGTTTGATGCTCACATAAAAATATCCTGAGTAGAAACTGTGCCGCGTATGCGCTAAATAGATAATAATTGGTGGCGTGAGGGGTTGATGACAAAAAAGAGATCGCACAGGGTGATACAAGGATGTTTTTTCACCGCAGAGCGGGACTTTTTGGGGACCACAGATGTCTGCACCCCCATATTACACGTGGAGCCGCCCAGAACTATCGCTCAGTGCACCCTGAGTTTGCTGTAGCTTCTCTCTCCCGGTTCATTCTCCAGCCCCATCTCTATCCCTCCTCCACATCATCTCAGAAACAAATGATGCAGAAGGAGCCAAGAAGGAAACTAACACCAATCTCATGAAATTCTGCTGCGTGGGTTCTGTGTTTTATAATTGAGAAGAAAAAACCGTTTTATAAGTTTAAAAGAAAATGAAGAGAACAATTCCTCCCTCTCCCCTCCTGCTAATCCTACTCCCTCATTGGAGAAAAGGAATGAAAAATAGAGGAAAAACCAGGCAGGAAGAATGGAGGGTGTGGAAAACACTCTCAAGTTTCTAAATGTAGAATGAGAAATTTGCAGAATGGCAATAATCACTCCCTGATGCTGAAGAGCTGACCAAAAGCAAAAAAAAATCAATCTCTGGCTTGTGCAAATGAATGATCCTTAACAAGAACATCTTCAACTCTTCTCATTGTGCCATTGTTTTCGCCCCACGAAGCCAAAAAGAAGCATTAAAGACATTTGTTTTGCAAAAAGCTTCTGACTTTAGTCTCCAAGAAGAATTGTGACCGCGCTCTGAGATGTTTTGCTCACGTGGAAAGAGCATTGAAAGGGTCTCATTGCTGGATGCACGCCCGTGGAAACCTCTCAAATCCAATGTTGCTGCTGAAAAACCTGTCTAGTCCTTCCCCAAGATCACCAGCAGACTCCAGAGTGTTAAATATTTTGGCATATTCATTTATATAACGTACTGACTTTAGCTTTTTACTCCTAAGAAAGACTAACTCCTCTTACATCCTTTCTACCTCCGCATCTCGTGGCTCCGCTCTGATTCACTACGTTGGGTGCAAAGAAACCAACGCAGCACCCACCTGTGAAGAGCTTGTGATTCGGCCAGTGAAAAATTCATCAAAACTAGGAATTTCTCCATTAAATTATTGGCTGTAATGAAGTGTTATTTTCCAAGCACGTCTGGGTGGGAGCCTTTTTATCCCCGCCAAGCCACTATGGGTATGGAAAGGTCATCACCGAGCCACACACTGCTTCGATACGATGCCCATCACGCCAATCCCTGGATGATCGTCACCTTCTTTTGGCTGAAGCAGCCAGGAATTCTTTCCATGCACTTTCTTCTTGCTGTTCTCACCGCTACTGTCGTTCTTTGGAGCCAGAAGCAAAGAGCAGGACCCCCCTCACGGTGCACGAACAAAAGGAAGACGCATCCCAAGAGTTTCACAAGGCCAAGAGGCAACGGCTGAATGCGAAGGCATAGGAGAAAGAATGAGAAAACGTCACAGTAGCTGATGGTCTGGCAGAGTTTTCTTGGCACTACAGACATTTTACAAATGATAAAAGCATTTGGTGATGAGGCTTAGCTGATTCATTTCCTGCAGGAATAAGTCTGGTCGTGGGACAGCAGCTGAAAAAAGAGACCTGCCAGTGACAAATAACCAACAATAGCAGTGGGTAAAATGGTTAAATAAAGAGAAAAGTGATTTATTTTCCTTGTGATGCTGAAGCAGGATCGATCGGGACTGAGCCATTGGGAAAGTTTGTGTTCAAAATGCAGAGCGAGGTTTTGTCGCTATTAACGCCGTGCAGATTTCTATTCATGCTTTTAAGGAGATGATGGTTTTGGTAGATAAAAGCAACACACCGATGTAAGATGCTGACTTTGGAAAGGTATCTGTGCTGTGTGGAAACTGATAAAGCTTTCCGTGCTGTTTCCAGTACCCAAAATGAAGATTTTAAGTGGGCTGTCATCTGGATGAGATGGAAGAGCCTTGATTCAATTCCAAAACATCGGGTATTACATCCTTATCTTGGGTGTTTAAGTTGGATGTAGAATTTCACCTTAGGCATTTAAGCTGGATCTAAAATTTTGTTGTTGTAATTGCTGAAGGGTTGAATGTGTGTTTTTGTTGTTGAGGGATTTTTTGTTGTTTATTTGTTTGACTTTTAAGGTAAAAGAGATCAAGACCTCAATATAGAAACTGCAGAGGGGTCATCGAGGTAATTGCTTTTTCACCTTTGCATATAGTGATAAACGGATATTCTAGCTCCACAGACCATACTCCATAGGATGTTGATAATTTAGAACAGAAGCATAGAGTAGTTTGGGTGGGAAGGGACGTTCCCAGCTCCCCCAGTGCCCCCCCTGCCATGAGCAGGGACATCTTCACCAGCTCAGGTTGCTCAGAGCCCCGTCCAGCCTGGCCTGGGATGTCTCCAGGGATGGTTCATCTACCACCTCTCTGGCCAACCTGGGACAGGCTCTCACCACCCTCAGGAACAACAATTCCTTCCTCATGTCCAGCCTGGATCTCCCTCCTTTAGTTTAAACCCATCACCCCTTGTCCTATCACAACAGGCCCTGCTCAAAAGTCTGTCCCATCTTTCTTTCAGGCCCCTTTTAATTCCAGAAAGGTGCAATAAGGTGACCTGGCGCCTCTTCCTCGCTTTCTGACGCGTGTTTGGAGGGAAAGAACAACGGGAAGGGGAAGAAAAGCAGCCCAGCAAAGCCGCGTGTCCAGGAGCATCTTTGTGCACCACGTGGGGTGAGTCAGCAGCAGAATAAAACCAAATATCTTATGGCTAAAACAACAGAGGCAATAAAAAAGTCCATTTGGTGCTGGGAGCTTGTGGAGCCAGCGCATCCCGAGTGGGAAATCACGGGGGCTTCCCATACATGGGGCTGCAAGCCCTGGGATATGGAGTGCGGCAGGGGGAGCGCTAAGCCCCCCCCAGCCCTTTGCGGGCCTATGTTCTGCCGCTTCACCCACCCGTGACCACCGCGGCGGGTTCACCCACACACCGCCCCCCCCCATCCCACGTGTTCCTGCCCCCACACTGCGTGTTGCCGCAGGTTGCACAGCCCTTTGCGGGGTCGTGTCCTGCTGCCGCTTCACCCACTCGTGACCACCGCGGTGGGCTCACACATGCACCCCGCCCCCCATCCACCGGGGTTCCCTCCCCGCCGCGTGTTCCCGCGGGTTGCTCATCCCTTTGCGGAGCCGTGTCCTGCTGCCGCTTCACCCACCCGTGACCACCGCGGCGGGCTCACCCACGCACCACCACCCCCCCATCCCGCGGGTTTCCCCCCACGCCGCGTGTTCCCGCCCCCACGCCGCGTGTTCCCGCAGGTTGCACAGCCCTGTACGGGGCCGTGTCCCGCTGCTGCTTTGCCCACCCGTGACCAACGCGGCGGGTTCACCCACACAACCCCCCCCCCCCACATCCCGCGGGGTTCCCCCCACGCCGCGTGTTCCCGCCCCCCCGCGTGAGCTCCACGCCCCGCCCCCTCCCCGGCGCGCGTGGCCTTTTTCATTCATGCTCTCGCTGACGTCACGGAGGGCGTGACCAATGGGAGCGGCGCTTCGGGCCGGCGCCGCCAGACCCCGCCCCATCGGGCCACGAGCCCCCCCCTCCCGCGCGCGGCCCCTTAAAGGGCCCCCGCTCGCCGCGCCGAGCTCCCGCCGCGCAGCCCCGTCCGTCCCGGGGTCCGTCCGTCCGTCCGTCCGTCCCGCGGTCCGTCCGTCCGTCCGTCCGTCCGAGCGATGAGGAGGCTCGTCCTCCTGCTTTACGCCGGCGTCACCTGTTGCATCGCGGCGCGGGGAGGAGGAGGAGGTGGGTGAGCGCGGGCCCACGCGGGACGGGGCGGCGCGGGGGGGCAGCGCGGGGATGCGCGGAGCAGGTTCCTCTCCCCGCAGCAGGTTCCTCTGCCTGCAGCAGGTTGAAGGGCGCTTTGCTGACCCTTCCCCGCTCTGCGATCCAATCATTGGCAGATGCCACCGGCACGGAGCTGCTGGAGGACACGCAAGACCGTGGGCTGAAGCTGAAGCCACAGGTGAAGTTCAACCTCCGCTCCTGGGCGGACGCCGAAGAGGATGGCTGCGCGTTCGCCACGGGCCAGCGTGAGCGGCTGGAGGAATGCGGGTTCAACGCCACGGCGAAAACCTTCTTCATCATTCACGGCTGGACGGTGAGTATGGAGGACGCTGCGCGGCTCGAGGAGACGCTTCGGGTAAATCCATCCCCTTAGAGAAACTACATTATCCTGCAAATGGGCTGTGCCTGCAGAATATGTAATATTTTGGACAACTTTTCAGCACTCTGGCCCCTTAGTAGCGGCACCTGAGGTCTCTGGAGCAAAGCGATGTGCGTTTTACTTAATGACTCTGTGTTTGCATTTCATAGAATCATTTTGGTTGGAAAAGACCCTCAAGATCATCGAGTCCAACCATTAACCTGACTCCGGCACTAACCCATGTCCCTAAGAACCTCATTTCATGTCCCCAATGCTTGAACTCAATCATCCTATATATCTTTTGCAACCTAAATGATTCAATGTCTGTATAATTTGAATGCAGGACAAGGACCTTGAGATTTTTCCCTAAAATCCAATTAAATGACCACTCTGTTGCTAAATATACAGACTTGCTGTAATCGCAGCTGCGTGTCCGCAGCCTCGGCTTCTGCAACGTGATAAAGAAACAGGGGGCACACAGGCTTTCTGAAGCTGTTTTTTCTTCTGCGTTTGATGTGCACGAGGGGATTTATCAACTCCACCGGGGTTTATGCGAGCGGCGGTGCAAATCATTTTGCAATCCATCAGAATTTCTGAAACTCTCGAGGAAAAGAAAAAAAAGAGCGATAAAGTGGCACGTAACGAACGCCTCTCCCTTCTGCCTTAAAAGGCAAGGCAGCTAATTACAGCCGGAGTCTCTTCAAAACCTGTTTTTCTTATACCACTAGTGCTGAGAAGCAGTGGGGCTCGCAGAGGAGCAGAATATGCAAACGATTATACAAATAACTCAACCGGGAATGTGTCACCTGGGTCCTGCGAGCCGGAAACCACCACCTGGATCTGTTCTTTTCTAGATGAGTGGCATGTTCGAGACGTGGCTGGGCAGCTTGGTGGCGGCGCTGCAGGAGAGGGAGAGGGATGCCAACGTGGTGGTGGTGGATTGGCTCCCGCTCGCCCACCAGCTCTACACCGACGCCGTCAACAACACGCAGGTCGTCGGGAAAAGCATCGCCGGGCTGCTCGACTGGTTGCAGGTAACACGAATTGCCGGCGGTCGCTGTCGTAACGCCGTTGCACAAGGGAACAGAGGGTTCAGTAGCGAGCGGAGAAGGTCGGGGTGTCATCCCAACCCCAGGGCTTGGTGGGATGATGGCTCGGAGCTCCAGTGTCGCTTTGCAGTGCTTTTGGAGCAGCAATGTTGAAGTGGACATCAAATTTAGGAGCCCTTCTTCCTAAAGTCCTTCTTCCTAAAGTCTTTCCTCCTAAGGTACTTCCTTCTTCCTAAAGTCTTTCCCCCTAAGGTCCTTCCTTCCCCCTAAGGTCCTTCTTCCTAAAGTCCTTCCTCCTTCCTGAAGTCCTCATCCTGAAGTCCTTCTTCCTAAAGTCCTTCCTCCTAAGGTCCTTTCTTCCTCCTAAAAAGTCCTTTCTTCCTCCTAAAATCCTTCCTTCTTCCCAAAGTCCTTCTTCCCAAAGTCCTTTCTTCCTCCTAAGGTCCTTTCTTCCTCCTAAGGTCCTTCTTCCTAAAGTCCTTCCTTCTTCCTAAAGTCCTTCTTCCTAAAGTCTTTCCTCCTAAGGTACTTCCTTCTTCCTAAAGTCTTTCCCCCTAAGGTCCTTCCTTCCCCCTAAGGTCCTTCTTCCTAAAGTCTTTCCTCCTAAGGTACTTCCTTCTTCCTAAAGTCTTTCCCCCTAAGGTCCTTCCTTCTCCCTAAGGTCCTTCTTCCTAAAGTCCTTCCTCCTAAGGTCCTTTCTTCCTCCTAAAAAGTCCTTTCTTCCTCCTAAAATCCTTCCTTCTTCCCAAAGTCCTTCTTCCCAAAGTCCTTTCTTCCTCCTAAGGTCCTTTCTTCCTCCTAAGGTCCTTCTTCCTAAAGTCCTTCCTTCTTCCTAAAGTCCTTCTTCCTATGGTCCTTCCTTCTTCCTAAAGTCCTTCTTCCTAAAGTCCTTCCTCCTAAGGTACTTCCTTCTTCCTAATGTCTTTCCCCCTAAGGTCCTTCCTTCCCCCTAAGGTCCTTCTTCCTAAAGTCCTTCCTCCTTCCTGAAGTCCTCATCCTGAAGTCCTTCTTCCTAAAGTCCTTCCTCCTAAGGTCCTTTCTTCCTCCTAAAAAGTCCTTTCTTCCTCCTAAAATCCTTCCTTCTTCCCAAAGCCCTTCTTCCCAAAGTCCTTTCTTCCTCCTAAGGTCCTTTCTTCCTCCTAAGGTCCTTCCTCCTAAAGTCCTTCCTTCTTCCTAAAGTCTTCTTCCTATGGTCCTTCCTTCTTCCTAAAGTCCTTCTTCCTAAAGTCCTTCCTCCTAAGGTACTTCCTTCTTCCTAAAGTCTTTCCCCCTAAGGTCCTTCCTTCCCCCTAAGGTCCTTCTTCCTAAAGTCCTTCCTCCTTCCTGAAGTCCTCATCCTGAAGTCCTTCTTCCTAAAGTCCTTCCTCCTAAGGTCCTTTCTTCCTCCTAAAAAGTCCTTTCTTCCTCCTAAAATCCTTCCTTCTTCCCAAAGTCCTTCTTCCCAAAGTCCTTTCTTCCTCCTAAGGTCCTTTCTTCCTCCTAAGGTCCTTCCTCCTAAAGTCCTTCCTTCTTCCTAAAGTCCTTCTTCCTATGGTCCTTCCTTCTTCCTAAAGTCTTCTTCCTATGGTCCTTCCTTCCCCCTAAGGTCCTTCTTCCTAAAGTCCTTCTTCCTAAAGTCTTTCCTCCTAAGGTACTTCCTTCTTCCTAAAGTCTTTCCCCCTGAGGTCCTTCTTCCTAAAGTCCTTCCTCCTTCCTGAAGTCCTCATCCTGAAGTCCTTCTTCCTAAAGTCTTTCCTCCTAAGGCCCTTTCTTCTTCCTAAGGTCCTTCCTTTCTCCTGAAGTCCTTTCTTCTTCCTAAAGTCCTTTGTTCCAAGGTGAACTCAGGAGTCGGGAATTCAAAGTCAGCGTTGGGTTGGAAAAGAAGGAGGAAAAAGCCTACAGTGCTACACTCACTAATTAAATCTGTGGCCAATACCGAAGGGCTGCTGGCAGCTCCCTGGGTGAAAGTTGCTCCAGATGCTGCTTAAATAAATAATATTATAATTGGGGGTTGGGTGCTGGTTACTGTGGCTGTGGGTAAACCACAAGTACCACCCAAACCATTCAACTTGTAGTCTTGACAAAATAAAGAGCAAAGCATGCTCATCTGCCCCATCTCCCCAACTTATTCTTAGATTTAGACTTGTGTCCTGCAGATGGGAGAGATGCCACATGTCCTGAAGGACAGCGGGGGGGGAAATTACCTTTTTTTTAATATATGGTTTATTTTTCCTTGCAGGAGAACCCACTCTTCCAGCTTGAGAACGTCCACCTGATCGGGTACAGCCTGGGTGCCCACGTCGCCGGCTTTGCTGGTAACCACGTCCATGGGACAATAGGCAGAATTACAGGCAAGTGGCTTTTTAAAAACAATTTCCTTAGTGGCAGCGAGTTTCCCCGAAGAGGCTCATTTCCTGTGTTGTTGCGATGTCATTTTGGGGCTTGCTTAGTGAGAAATGACAAGTTTCCTACCTGTGGCAGCAGTATGGGCCTCCTGACAGAAGAAAACATCTTAATTTTGAACCCTAAATGTAAGGGACGTTCAATTAAATAAACCTTTCAGAGGCGAACCTGGTCTTGAGTATATTTGAAGTTAAATGTGGGTTCAAAACAAGGCCTTAATGTCAAGATACTAAGCCTCTGAGTGATATTGTTTCTTTAATTATAGCTCATAAATTAATAAAAGTGTGAGCTGTTGGGTACAGTTTGTCCCATGGGATGTTTAGTCAAAAGAAATAAAATCTGAGAGTGTCTTGAAGAGATTGCTTCTAACTTCTAGAGGGAAGCTGATTTCAACATGGAAGGACTTAGGACATGGTACAAGGGACTCTATTCTATATGAAATCACCCAATTTCTTACCTGATGTCTCGTTCACCATCTCTGACCCCAGGCTTGGATCCGGCTGGCCCCATGTTTGAAGGAGTGGACCCCAGCAAGCGCCTCTCCCCCGACGATGCCAACTTCGTGGACGTCCTTCACACCTACACGAGGGAAACGCTCGGCGTCAGTATTGGCATCCAGATGCCCGTGGGCCACGTCGACATCTACCCCAACGGGGGAGACTTCCAGCCTGGCTGCGGATTAAGCGATGTCTTGGGAGCAATTGCCTATGGGAGTAAGTTCTCGTTACTTATTTTGCCTCTGGTCAGCGTAGACACCTCGCAAATAGATTTGGGTTGATGCTGGGGGTTGATTTGACACAGGGTGTGAACTGTGGGGTTGTCCTGTACAGGGACAGGAGTTGGCCTCGATGATCCTTGTGGGTCCCTTGCAACCCAGGACATTCTGTGATTCTATGACTTACCAGAGCAAACTATTTCTTTCTAAACTGCCTGTAGAACTGGAGATAATTGCTAGAAACTACACCTGCTTTTAATTCTGAAGTAGCACCTTCTCATTCGTACAATAAACTATGGTCATCTTATGCTGGGTCTAAAACCCTCTTTAAATCTCTTTTCATGGTAAATGGCAAGTCACCTTCAAGTCATAGAATCATTTTGGTTGGAAGAGCCCGTCAAGATCATTGAGTCCAAGCAACAGTGCCTTGTATTAACCTCTTGAATAGCTAATGTTTGAAAAATTTGGGCCGTGCTCAACTCATGTTGGGCTACAAAAAGTCTAAAAAATGGCAGCTGGGTTGACAAACGATTAAATAAAATGTATCCCTTGCGCCTCTGCTTCTTTAGCTATTGGGGAAGTTGTTAAATGCGAACACGAGCGGTCTGTGCACCTCTTCGTGGACTCCCTCGTCAACCAAGACAAGCAGAGCTTTGCCTTTCAATGTACCGATTCCAGTCGCTTCAAGAAGGGAATCTGCCTGAGCTGCCGCAAGAACCGCTGCAACGGCATCGGCTACAATGCCAGGAAAACGCGGAACAGAAGAAACAGCAAGATGTACTTAAAAACAAGAGCTGATATGCCGTTCAAAGGTACAGTTTCCCTCTTTAAAAAATGCAAAATCTCATCTCTAAGAGCAGGCTCCCAAACGCAACGTTGGGAAAGATGTAGAGGTGGAAGAGGAGCAGCATCTCGAAGCAGCGGAGCAGCAGGTGTTAGTCTGTTGCTGTTACTGGGCTGCACTGCTGTCCTGTGGCATCCCTGGGCTCTTTCCTCTGTGTAAAATCAACAGGCCACAAGGACACTGCCTTTTAAGCAGGATTATCCCTGACACGTGTTATAATTCCAAGACCACCTCGATCTTACAGCAGCGTAAGGTTTGGGGAGCCCTCCCCAGAGTGGACCGCTGTTGTTGTTGTGTGAATGTCAAGTTTGCAATGAGTAAAGGCAGGAAAAAGTGATCAATTATATCTCAATAAATACACACTCTAGCTTTTGCCAGCCAACACTATTTCATGAATTGCTGAGCAATGTTGTCTCTCAACAAAGTTGGTTTCATCTGTGCCCTCCTTGTTTCTCTCCAGTCTACCATTACCAGATGAAAATGCACGTCTTCAGCTACCAAACCTTGGGAGAGGCTGATGTCACTTTCTTCGTCACCCTTCATGGCACCAATGGAGAATCTGACCCCCTCTCTTTGGAAATGTAAGTAAGCTGAAGCTGGCCCCTTGTGCTTGCTTAAGCCTGAGACTAGACAAGGCGGCCTTACTCTTTTTCCCCTGGTAACACCTGAGCTGGGCAGCCTCACTTCATCACCATTCCAAAAAAGCCCTTTTCATCCTGTAACGTAATTATCAAAACAATTTGATGTGCCCAGTCCTCTCCATGGCTCATTATTGAAGTGTTTTGCTTTTGCCCTCTACCATAATTCTGAAAGCACCCGTATCTCTGGAGGCATCGCTGACCTCCTTTAGCTTTTCCCAGAAGAAACACGAAGCATGAAATCCATATTTAAGCTACAGAGGGATAGCTGAGCCAAATACATGATGCGCTGTATCAAACCAGCTACCCAAGCTCACTTTCTTTAGCATAATCACAGTAATTAACTGGTGACAGTTGAACACGAAGCACTTGATAAGCCGCAAAGAGCTGCGTTTAACTTCTGGCATGGAATGAATGAGCAACTGGCACGGTTCCACCAGGAAGAAACACTGAGTCCCGGCTTGTCTTTCAGGCTTGATCAAATTGGCCTCAATGCCACCAACACCTTCCTGGTCTACACGGAAGAGGACATGGGTGAGCTTTTAAAAATCAAGCTTACTTGGGAGGGAACGTCTCAATCGTGGTACGACCTGTGGAAAGAGCTGAAGAGCTACTGGTACCGGCCTGCGAAGGCTCCCCAGGAACTGCACATCAGACGGATACGTGTGAAATCTGGCGAGACGCAACAGAGGTGAGAATTGTGTTAGGCTGCACTTAAGCGGACTCGAAACCTTAATAAAAAAGAGAAACATGCAGCATCTAGCGAAAAAGCTGGTGGTTTGAGCTTAGCCGGTACCTTAAATTCTCTTTCCTCTTTGGTGTTATGAGGCAATGCCCTCGTGGTGTAGGAGAGAGAGTTATTTGCCAGCAAGAGGTTGCAAAACAAGTCACTGCAGATGAGATCCAAGATGTTGTTCTGCTTTATTTAGACCCTGCAACACCATCTTACCTGCCCCTGGGGACTAAATTAGGTACTGCGAGATGGTTTAGATCATACCCAAAGGGTTAAAGTACTGACAGCACCAAAAATGGTGAAACATAGATGAGCACGGCTGTTATTTATAGGCAAAATATGCTAATTTGGTACAACAAGCTAAACCTAAAACTGCAGCCGGTAACATAGGATATAAAACAGCCATTCAACAAGTTGATGGTGTATCAAGATGCTCCACAGGAAGGATGTCAAACCAAACAACTTGTCGCAGAATCAGCTGCAATCCATATTGTATGTTAATTATAGAGACAAGAGGTCCCTTGTCTTGACTCCCGATTATTCCTCCTAGGTTTGCTTTCTGCGTGGAGGATTCCCAACTGACCAGTATAACACCCGGCAAAGAGCTCTGGTTCGTCAAGTGCCCAGAAGAATGGCAAAAAAGGTAGGAAAAAATCAGCTGAGGGAAATCCTCTGATGCTGGGTTGAGTAGAGCCGGGTTTATTTTTGTTTAGACTCCTGGAACCTCTTTTTCCTAAAAAAAGTTAATAAATTCCAGCCCAAGATTCCCAGCTATTAGATTAAATTTTCATGCATGCCTTAACTATTACTAACTAGGTGATATTATCCTCACTTCTGATCTTGGTTTATCATCCTGTATCTTTATGCACTTACAAGATCGGTCTAACATGATCCCTGGGCCTAAAGAAACTGTCGTCGTAGACGCTAAAAATTTGTGGCTACCAATACCCAAGATCCTTGCAACAGTGGAGAGCAAATTAGAGGCATCTATTAAACGCTCCTACCCTGTAAAACAGAGTAAAGCTGGGAATGCAAAGATTATTTTGGCCTGGGAGAAGATCTAAAGCTGCCGAGAAATCTCTTGATCAAGTTTGGGCTTAAGACGCAGCTGAGGAGTATTGAGTCCTACTGCTTCATCTCTGGCTCCGCTAATCTCTTCTGAGTGTAAACTCAGCCTTGGCCAGAGCATCTCAGCCCTGCCTAAGCTCCATGGGACTTTCCAAACACTTAGGATCAGTCCTAAGAGTAGGACTTCCAGTAAGTCTGGTCCCCGTAGTGACAGCTTGATTGCTTCAGACCACCTCTAGTCATGCTTTGAATGAATCCTTACTCATTTGATTAATTATCGTCTCCTTTAGATGAAGCCCAGCCTTTTAAATTTCAATTTGTCAATGTAGAGCTTTGTGGCTTCTAATCCAGAGAACAAAGTGCTTGTTAGGCTTAGCAAAGTCACGCTTTGCACAGCCTCCAGAGCTCAGCTCAGGAACGCAAGCTGGTTCCGTTCCAGCTTTGGCAGAACCTCCCAAGCTGCGCTAACACGCGGCGACAAACAATTCCGTGAATGAAACCCCTCTGCAAAACACTCGTTCCTCTGCCACAGGTCTTGAAAGATCAACTGAATATTCCTGCAGGTACAATAAAATAAGATATAAAACCTATAAAACAGAATTGGTGGCAGATGTGCCCTTCCTGCTTCCTCCTGGAGTTGAGCTTTTGCACAAGGCGAAGGAGCAAATCTAAGCTGCAACGCGTTAAGGTTTCTAGGAATGATCTTTCTTCCCCGAGATCACGAGAACTTCTTGTCCAGCTCCCCATTCCTGCCAAGTTTGCTGGAAAATGATATAATTCCCTACTCGGAGATTGAGTCTGCAAACATCTGTCCACCCCAAATGGATCCGAACAGGCAGAGTGTAACGTCGAAACCTGTATTTTCTGTTTGTTGCCTGCTTACGTGCATAATATCTGCTTCAGGCTCTCGTTGGGCAAAACGCTGCTTTGACAGAATAAAATACCAACCTGTGCTGCCTAAACCTGTTCTTAGTGTCGCAGAGTTTCGTAGGAATTATTTATTACTCCTCTCAACTTCTGCATTTTACTAAATATTTCTTTCTCTCTCTGCTCTTGCCAGATCTGTCTCAAATTTGCTCTGAGTGCTTCTCGAAAGGCTCACAATGGAGCAACCTGGATGCCTGAAGACCACACGGGTGGCGAGAGGCTCTGGCAAAATAATCTGGCTTGGTAGCACTTAAAGCAACTGGCTCTTGAGGACAAACATCTTGGATCAGGTGCAAGAAACTGAGGAGCAATTGATGGACTGTGATCCTAGACCTAGAACAACTCAAATGACATTTTCCCTTCCCCAAGGAGCCTGGTTTGTGTGTTTAACCTTCTCTTGACCTGTTACACGCTGCGTTTCTTGCCCTGCTCCTGTTAACTGGGCCTATGGATGAGACCCTTGGTGACTCGAGACCCCCGGCAACTCAAGACCCTCGGCGACTCGAGACCCTCAGCGACTCGAGACCCTCGGTGACTCGAGACCCTCGGCGACTCGAGACCCTCGGTGACTCGAGACCCTCGGCGACTCGAGACCCTCGGTGACTCGAGACCCCCGGCAACTCGAGACCCTCGGCGACTCGAGACCCTCGGCGACTCGAGACCCTCAGCGACTCGAGACCCTCGGCGACTCAAGACCCTCGGCGACTCGAGACCCTCGGCGACTCGATTCGAGACCCTCGGCGATGATCTGGTCTGCCTGCCAGTGGAGTTGAGAAGACAACCACACTAACTGCCCATCGGAACGTCGGCGATGAGCTGCCAAGAACAAATTAGCATCTAGCGTAGGACTCACCATGGGTCCAATAGCACTATGGGCTGCGGGAAGCCAAAACCAGCACAGGTCAAGCGTGTGGGGTTGTTCAGGGGAGGGGTGGGAATAAGCACAATGCCACTTATCTTCAAGTTGTCCTTTGCTTGCCTTAAAAATAACCCATTCTGTGTCTGGCCGATACTGAAATCTCTGTATGACCTTAGGAGAAGGTATTTCTGCATCTTTCCCATTCCTGGGGCAGAACACGGTGCAGATGGCCGGTGATGGTCGGCGTTGGCCACCAGATTGTCCCGTCCCACGTGTCTTTGCAAGAGGAGGCGAACGGCTGCCCATCTACTGACCACAGAGGAGGAGGAGGGTGATGAACCAAACTGCTTCAGCAGAGCTTCACACCGGTCCTGTTGACTACTGAGAACACGTTCGCCTCGCTCCAGGTGCTGTTGTAGCACCGGCGCGTAATTAAGACCTTATTTTGGGGCAAAGATATTTAACTGAGCCAAACCGATGGCATCCTACCCTCATTGCCACAGCGTCCCGGTTGGATTCCCCGGAGCTGGCTGAACTTGGCTTTGCTTGGAGTTGGACAGACTCTTTACGGCCAAGGGGACGTCGTCACAAGTGGCCTTGCCAGACGGTGCACTGAGTTCTGAACATTTAGCAAGTCCTGAGGCCTGCAATGCTCTGAATTTTTGTAGCGCTTCAATCCAACCAAAGCAAGCACATCTGGAGATTCATTATTTTTGTTTTTCCACAGTTTTACGCAAAGGCCTCAATAACTGAAGCCTTTGGTGCCTGTGACTTGTCACCGTGCCATATTTAGAGTGGTTTCGAAGCCCTATTTGTATATTGTGGTTTTTGTATGACTTAAAACCTAATTTATTTCTCCTCTTGTACATATGTACAGTTTAAAACATTTTGGTTTGGAGTAACAGTTTTTATAAGCCTTACGACAGAAAAATAAAGGGCTTTGTAAAGATGAGTGAAGTCTTGTTATTGCTCTACCACAAACTTTGCCAGAAGAAGCCCAAGCGCAGTAGAAAGAGGACACAAAGGCAGCCAGGTGGGTGCTGGCAAGCAGGTGCCTTTATCCAGCACCAAATATCTTCAGGAATGGACCTTTCCTTCCCACCCTGGTTTTTTCTGCCATATTAATATTACTTTGGGCTGAGGAAAAGCAAGATATTGTGTTATTTGCCCTCTATGGTTATTGCAGTGAACACAGTGGACTCGGGGAAGACCATCCCTGCTGGCCCAGGCGAGTCAGGACAAGTTCGGACAAACTCCCTCTTTGTTGACTTCCTGCATTAATGGTTTTTCCTATAGTAAATGTCATTTTTTTTCCCCTGAAACACTTCACCTTTGCCTGAGTTCAATATTTAGACAACCGGTAAATACTTTCAAGCAAACTTCCCCAAATCTGCTCGCTCACTGAGGTTTTTCCCAGCAGCCGCACCGGCCGATGTAAGGAACCCTCTCTTTGTGCTCTGCCTCTCCCCGACACGAATTGGTGGCACAAATCCAGCAGCGACAGAAGGACTTTGCAAACAAACTAAATACCTCCAAGCTGGGGGAGATTTACATGACATTACTTAGTTAACCTTTTCCTAGGAAAAGCCCAGCACTGGACTGGAAGGGAAACCTTGTGCAAAGGCAAGGGGACACCTACCAGGAGATATTTACAGCTTAGTTTGGGTTGAAATCCTTTTTTGTAGCTGCGAGGGGTGACAGAACTACACGTCCTGCAAGCGATGCATCCCCAATCAAATTGGAGAATTAATGCATCCGGTGATTTGGGATTTATTTTTTGCGTTGGATACGGCTGCAGCGCAAGGGCCGGTGCCTCTTGCACAGCGATTCTCCTGCAAGGACAAGCAAGTAGAATCATACTTTGGGTTGGAAGGGACATTTAAAGCTCCCCCAGTGCCCCCCCTGCCGTGAGCAGGGACATCTTCACCAGCTCAGGTTGCTCAGAGCCCCGTCCAGCCTGGCCTGGGATGTCTCCAGGGATGGTTCATCTACCACCTCTCTGGCCAACCTGGGACAGGCTCTCACCACCCTCAGGTGCAAAATCCTCATCAGAACGCACCCCTGCACCGTTCCCCACAGTTACGAGTTGCATTGAGCATTAGAAAAGCGGAAAAAAAAAAGCCAAGAGACTTCACTTTTTGGGAAGCATCTCCTAAATTTAGAGTAGGAACAGCAAATCTGGGCAAGGCCGAGGCTGCAGAGAAACAATACAGGGAATTCTTTACATCCCTCCTCACCCCAAACTGCGGCTGCCTGAGCTCCAGCATCCCAGTTCAACTTCCCGCCATGGGGCAGTTTCACCAGGTACACCCCGCTATCCCTGATTTGAAAATAAAGCGATCGCAAAATCTGTTTGGAGTCTGTTTGTTCCCCATTTCCATGTGTAACATCACCCCTTCCCTCAGCTGTAAGATCACGGCTTGGCCAAGCAGAATCCCCTGACGCGGGACGTACCGGCTGCCTCACGTAGACGCTTTCCAAGCTACAAAAGAAATCTGAATAAATTCAACATAACAGCTGCGTTCGGGAAGAGAAAGACCAGCCAGAGTTTTTGGGAACGCTTTTTTTGCTGAAATAACAAGACAGCCCCGCTCCGCTAGGTAAAAACATTCACCCATCGCCAAAAATCAGCCTCATTGCAAGTTGAGCGCGGCTGTGCGAGAAACTCAAGATCCCGCTCCTCGGCGCTGGATGCCGAGTTGTAATTTTACGCCTCTGGGATGCTGACATTCCAACATCAATTATACAGCTCGTCGCCTGCCCGGTGAGCCCGTCCGGCCCAGCAGCGAACACAAAGAATCCGGCGACTTCTGCAAAAGCATCGGGAGGCCAGAGGGATGGGTAAAGCAGCTCGACCCAGAGCTGACCCCAGTTTCAAACTAAAATCAGATCACTTTTTATTGCCTGATTATTGGGGTGGGTCTTTTTTTCCTGTCTCTGTACTTTCTGTTCTCGGTTGTTCTGCAGCTGTTTCACAAAGCTTTGGGATGTTTATGGCAAAGAAGACACAAAGACCTGATCTGTAATAAGACTAAAAAATGAGGAAAAGAGACTAATAAAATAAGGTTTCCAGGCCATGCTGTTCCACATCTCTTAATTAAGACGAACAGGCGCAGCAGCCCAGACAAAGCAAGAAATGACACAAGACTTGGACCAAACCTAAAGGCAAAGCTGGTTGATCTTTTCTTCCTTTCCATATGGCTTTCCATATCCTGTTTTGGGCTGAAAACGTGTATCCTACAGAATTATGAAGAGAAAGGCCACATTCAGCTTAGCTGGAGCTAAGCAAGTCTACTGAGACCATCTTAACTCTCATGCCATAAAATCCACAGATGTTAATGAGAAGATGATCCTTGCTCTGCAAAGAAACAGCCAAACCATTCGGTTCTTTGAATAACCCATTGAAACACCCGTGGAAAAGCTGGATGATGCGTTCGCAATGGAGAGAACTTCCATGACAGATCTTAAAACATCGGTTGGATAACAGAGCTTAAAATGGGCTCTACATTTCAGAGCGGTGGATCTGGCTGGTTTAGGGATGACTGGGGTTATTCAGAAAGCTCGCTGCTCCCTCTACAAATTCATTAGCGTTGACTTTATTGTTGAGGAACACGAATCCTCACGATACTCATCGCCAACCTGCAGCGCTGTGAACAACGCTGGAGCACAAACCAAGGGAACGGGGGAGCGAGGGCAGCGCAATTCTCCTTTCCATGACCAGCCAAGGCTGCAACCCTCCCACCCATAACTAAATTGAAGCGCAACAAAATCAACCCATGGCCAAAGATTAACAGCTTTGCCTTAATCGTGCTCCACGAGTCCGTGACGGAGACAAATCCCAGATGCCTCGAGCTCGGATAACTGCTCAGCACACACACCAGATGGACACACGGGCTTCTCTTAGCACTTTTCATGCACGCAAAAATAGTTGAAGAGCTTCTTTTGCTTACTGAAGCTTTCTTCCACTTGTTCAGCCTGGTCTCACATAGTTTACACCTCCGTCTTCATATAATATGCCAGAAAGCGAAGGAAATTAAAAATTAAAACAGAGAGAAGGACTCTCCTAATAGCTGTTATGGGAGAAATTCTATTCTCAGGAAAGAAGCAACACGTTTACACGCTGTACGTATTTCCCATAATGACTTCCATAAGAAAGCTGCTAATGTGTCCCTGCTTTTGCTTTTGTGCGAGAAGGTGGTTGCTCCAGAGTCCTCGTCTCAAGAGCTCTGACCAGTGTTTTGTAGAATCGTCTTGGTTGGAAAAGCCCCTCAAGATCATGGAGTCCAACCATAACCGACCCCCGGCACTGCCCCATGTCCCTGAGAACCTCATCGGTGTGTATTTCCAACCCCTCCAGGGATGGTGACTCCAGCACTGCCCTGGGCAGCCTGTTCCAATGCCCCACAGCCCTTTGGGGAAGAAATTGTTCCCCACATCCAACCTCAGAAAGCAAAAATCACCTGTTGAACTTATATTTTTTAATACTAGTTGAAACTCTTGAGGTATCTGATGGGTCGATGCTTCTCTAATTTATTTGTAATATAACAATTAAAGCTTAAAGAGGAAAACAATGCAAAATAAGCTCTCTTCTAGTCTACTCTTTTTCAGTACTTGGGAGCTAGAGAGGACAATAAGTGGGTAATATATACACAAATGTGTATACGGAATTGTACTCGTGATATCTGTAGTTTTTAAAAGAATTATTGATGATAAAAAGAAGGGGAGATGCATTAAATTACTTTTTAAATCCCTTTCTGATGGCTTGTGATCTGAAAACAACTGGTGACTGAGTGAGGCTACTATGTGGCAGGTTACTGTTTAGTGCAAGAATAAGGTAAGGTAGTGCAAGAATAATGTAAGGTAGTGCTGTGGTTTTGCACGGCATTTAAAAAGAGCTGAGTAACGAATGCTTATTATAGTATTTTATATTGTGTCCTTTAGGATTGGGCAGTATTAGAGTATTAGTATTAGTATTAGTATTAGTATTAGTATTAGTAAGCAATTCTTCACAGAGAGAGTGGTCAGGCATTGGAATGGCTGCCCAGGGAGGTGCTGGACTCACCGGCCCTGGAGGTTTTTAAACTGAGCTTGGCCATGGCACTTAGTGCCATGATCTAGTCAATGGACTGGAGTTGGACCAAGGCTTGGACTCGATGATCTCTGAGGTCTTTTCCAACCCAGTCCATTCTGTGATTCAACCTCCCCTGGTGCAACTTGAGGCCGTTTCCTCTCATCCCGTCGCTTGTTCCTTGGGCGCAGACCCCCAATGGCTCCAACCTCCTTTCAGGCAGTTCAGAAAGCACGAAGGTTCCCTTTGAAATCTGCACGAGTTTTAACTCGAATTTCAGTGGTTTGGTGGGTTTTAACCCCCGGGGAGATGCTGCTCCAGGAAGGCGACAGAAGCCGCCGCGTTGCCGAAACGCCTCGGTGACACGGACGCGCCGCGCTCCGCAAGGTTGGTTACAAAAGGTGCAAGCTCAGAAAACTAAACTTCATACATCTTTTTTATTCCTTTTCCCTCTTCCCATCATTTACTGACCCGAATTCCTGTTTGAAGTCCAAGCCACACGCTGCCTCCGAGCCAGCTCCAGCAACAACATCCAACCCTGACCTCGACCCATTGCGCGTTCCAACAGCTACTTAACAGGACACGATGAACTTTCTATCTAGCGCATCTTGCCGAAGCTGAGCCAAAAGAAGCTCCGGTTTTGCAGTTCGAGCCAAAGATTCTCGATTAACTTCTGCTGCTCTGGAATAGGATTCCAGCATTCAAGTCGTTTCCCCTTCCCCGCTGGAAGAACATGAGTAATAAGTGGAGAAAACCTGCCAATTAAATGGGAGAAGCAATGAACCTGATTGAATAAATGAAATGCTGTCAAACGATGGAGAAAAAACAAAAATAGGAAGAATAAAACCCCCAAACTTATGTGTTTCATTCTCTTCCAGTCCTCTTAAGAGTTATTAAGTGAGGGAAGGCAAGGACAAAATCAAATAGACTTATGATATTTAAACAGATCTCCTGAAGAGAATGATCAGTGATATTGGAAATAACTGGGATAGGAGAAATTAGCCAGAAAAAATATTTGTCTCTTCCACTTATAACAAAATAGCGTGTTAAAAAGAAGAAGAAAATTTGATGAAGATCATGTTAATTCAAGTTATATTATGTACAGGCCACTGGAGCCTAAGCCAAGCCCTGCTGATCATCATCAGTTTCCATAAGGAGAATAACTTTACTAGTTAATTCTGCATAATCACAACCCCTCTCACCTTGTAGCTTGTGAAAATCACCCTGCACCCACATTTCTGCACCCACATCCTGGGGGTGGCTCCCACCCATGAGCCACTACCAGTAGATCCGTATCAGTTCTCCCTATTGGTTTTTACGCCAAGCTTTAGAAGAATTGGCCCCTTCCACCCCTTTCTGGGGAGAAATATTTCCTAATATCCAAGCTAAACCTTTTCTGGTGCAACTCGAGGCCATCCTGGATGTCAAAGGTGTTTACAGGGCTCCATCCTTCATATCTTTATGGATCCTGGCTTGAGCATCCCAAAGAAACAGCCACTACCCAAGAGGCGCCTTTCCTGGGAATTCTGAGACAAATTGGGGTTGCAGCTGGTTTGGGAATTGGAGGTGAAGGATGGTGTTTTCCCCTAGCCAAGCTCCTGGGGAATATTCATGATACTCACTCTATTAATTTGATTTCTCCATCAGGATAACACCACTTGCAGCACCTTCTTTACACCCGCTCCAGACCCGACCTGGAGCATTTAAACATCTGCTCGCTGTCCGGGGCAATCAGAGGCTGATTTACCCTTAAGGAGATGGGCACACAAGCATGTGTTTGTAAACCAAGAATGATTTATTCCTCTTATTTATTCAGAAGGCACGCCACGTCAACCCCATTCAGCACGCCTTTTATTTATTATTTCATTCCTGCGCTTCGAACAAAGACGCGCATTGTTCAACCCCGCTGCGTTGTTTTCCTCCCCGGTTTTGCCGAATCAGCTTTTAACCTTTGCGTTTTAAAAGCTTTTTGATTTAAAACCAAAAAAGAAGCAAGAAATCTGTTTTTCTAATCCCACTGAGTTACCTCCTTACGCAGCTTTGACGGCGTTTTGTTGCTCCAATAAACCAGAGGCTGTTTGTGCCAGTTCACCCAGATCCTTCTGCCCAACCATCCCATCCCATCCCATCCCATCCCATCCCATCCCATCCCATCCCATCCCATCCCATTGCTTTAAAGTGACTGAGCTCAAGAAACAAAGCAAAGGGTTGAGACTGAGCTTGGGTACATACTGATGTAGCTTTTTCATCCTGATTTGGGGCAAGAAAACCAAAAAATGGTTAACATGGAGCGGTTGGGGCTCAGTGGCAGATTTTAGGAGCTGTTAAATTGAATTGTGGTCTAAATGGATCCACCGCCCCATGGTAGAAAGGTCCGGGGAACGGCACAGGAAAAGGAAAAAACAAATTAAATCTCATAGTGCTCGTTAAACTGCAAATGGTTTCTGTACCCGTTGCAATTAGAGCTGACCTATTGCAAAATACACACCAAGCATCTCGCTACTGGACTCCTGTTGAACTATCCAGACTCCCTGGAGATGATGCTGAAGCAATCATAGATATAATATTTTCACTGGCTGACCCCAAAAAGGGTCTCTGGTTATAGCACGGAACAGAAAAGTAGATCCAAGGTTGGTCGTCAGCACTGATATTTAAGGACAACCTCAAGGTTGCCCAGACATACAAAATATGCTACAAATCACTCAGCAAATGGCCAAAACTGGACTATGAGGTTGCTGGTCTCTGTTCCTGCAGGATGCTCAAAGCTGACACAGGTGTTCAGGTCCTGAGCCCAGAAATAGGATGAGAGCGGAGGTTGAGGTTGGATCATGGGGGCAATTTCTTCCCCAAAGGGCTGTTGGGCATTGGAACAGGCTGCCCAGGGCAGTGCTGGAGTCACCATCCCTGGAGGGGTTGGAAATACACAGAGATGAGGTTCTAAGGGACATGGGGCGTCACCAGGGGTGGGTTACGGTTGGACTCAATGATCTTTTCCAACCAAATGATTCCATGATTTATGACAAATCTCTCAACAGCATGTCCATAACTCGCTCTTCTCATGACCTGCTGTCCACAATTACAGGTGAAACTGCTTCAGGTCTGGACATGAGCTGCCGTGGAGGCTTGGGAGGTGGGAAAGGACGGTACCAGCAACCCAGCCTGGTCAAAGGTGATTTTCAAGGGTGAAATCTATTTAAAGCCATTTATGCCGGTCCCATTTTGAGCTTGTGGTTTCTTTCCTTGAGCTGAAATTCTGATGGCCCAAGACAATTATAATGGAGATCCACAGCAAACACGGGGTGATGTTGTGGGGTATATGAAGACTACCAAGGGACATCTTATGACATGCAAGTGTGACCCCATCTATCCATGTGTCAATCCTCTATACAGGTTAGAATAAGCAGAAATACAGTCCCACTCAATTATATGACATCAAGGACCAGCGTTGACCAAGGGACATGCTTATTTTGGCAAATACAGCCTTTTTCAGCAGTAGGAGCATGTTACGAGAGCTCCTAACTCATTGAAGTCTGCAGAAGACGTTGGGTCATCAAGGACCAGCTTTCAGTTCCCAGCTTCTGGTTGCAATCCGGTCCCAAGTGTGTTATTTGCACCCTCAAGGGAACACACCAGAAGGGATTTCAGCAGCAATATTGTCTTTATTAACTCTGTAAAACTGCAGAAAAACCCCCCACCAGCTACTGGGGGAAAAACAACTTGAAAGAAGAAAGACATGAAAGAGTTTCAAAGCAGAATTTGTGCAGTAAGAGCACAGATAAAGCACTTTGCCCATGACAACACATCTGGTCTTATCCATATTGGCCTTTATGGTTGAGTTCAGGGTCCTAAAAGAACTCAACTGAGTATTTCCAAGGTGTTCAGGTGCCAAAGGAAGCAGCTGAGAACTGAATGTGTTCTCCTGAAAGGTTCTTTTCAAAGGATGTGCCCAGGCGTGCAGAAAATGTGCCCCCCGGCCTGTCTCTTTATGACCTTCCCTTTGTATCCACCATCTGCTGTTATTGTGTCCCTTATTCTTCAAAACATCTCAAAAACAAGTCTAACACGGCAATACTCCCTGCAAAGATGCCCCTTCCTACAGCAGAAGAGACCACGCCATACCTAAACCCGAGGCCCCAGGCCTGTTCTCCAGCATGTTTGCAAGTGCTCCAGCCAGAACTTGGTGTTTTATGGACCTCGTGGTTGATGTTTTCACTTGTCAGGAGACAAGAAACACAGGTTTTGCCCGGGAGTTTCTACATACACAGGAATTTCAGTCCTGGAGCACCTCAGATTTCTAGATCGGTAGATAAGAGGTTGTGGAGAGACCTTCTCGCTCTCTACAACTGCTTGGTCTCTTCTCCCAAGGAACAAGCATCAGGACAAGAGGAAACGGCCTCAAGTTGCGCCAGGGGAGGTTGAGGTTGGAAATTTGGGATAATTTCTTCCCCAAAGGGCTGTGGGGCACTGGAACAGGCTGCCCAGGGCAGTGCTGGAGTCACCATCCCTGGAGGGGTTGAAAATACACACAGATGAGGTTCTCAGGGACATGGGGCAGTGCCAGGAGTTGGTTAATGGTTGGACTCGATGATCCTGAGGGGCTCTTCCAACCCAAATGATTCTGTGATAAATCCTCTTCTCAAGTCAATGCTCACCTACACAGGGCCTGGAATGCATATCAACCCTTCCCTGACCTTTTTCTTGGGCCTCCTTGAAAAGTTGGCCCAAATATAGTGAGAAGACACTGAGGCAGAACTCAGACTACTGTAAGCTCTGACTTTTGTGTGAAAAACAGTGAGTTCAGGTTATTAAAACACAGCTTTGAGTTCCAAGAGTCTCATGAGGTGAGGAGCGCCTCTTATCATGCACTTGTCATAAGACAATGGGAGATGGTTTTAAACTAAAGGAGGGAGATCCAGGCTCGACATGAGGAAGGAATTGTTGACCCTGAGGGTGGTGAGAGCCTGTCCCAGGTTGGCCAGAGAGGTGGTGGCTGAACCATCCCTGGAGACATCCCAGGCTGGACGGGGCTCTGAGCAACCTGAGCTGGTGAAGATGTCCCTGCCCATGGCAGGGGGGGCACTGGGGGAGCTGGGAAGGTCCCTTCCCACCCAAACTACTCTATGCTTCTATTCTAAATTATCGACATCCTATGGAGTATGGTCTGTGGAGCTGGAATATCCGTTTATCACTATATGCAAAGGTAAAAAAGCAATTACCTCGATGACTCCTCTGCAGTTTCTATGTTGAGGTCTTGATCTCTTTTACCTTAAAATTAAAACAAATAACAAAAAAACCCCACAACAACAAAAAACACACATTCAACCCTTCAGCTCTTCCAACAGCAAAACTTTAGATCCAACTTAAACGCCTAAGGTGAAATTCTACATCCAACTTAAACACCCAAGATAAGGATGTAATACCCGATGTTTTGGAATTGAATCAAGGCTCTTCCATCTCATCCAGATGACAGCCCACTTAAAATCTTCATTTTGGGTACTGAGAACAGCACGGAAAGCTTTATCAGTTTCCACACAGCACAGATACCTTTCCAAAGTCAGCATCTTACATCGATGTGTTGCTTTTATCTACCAAAACCATCATCTCCTTAAAAGCATGAATAGAAATCTGCACGGCATTAATAGCGACAAAACCTCGCTCTGCATTTTGAACACAAACTATCCCAATGGCTCAGTCCCGATCGATCCTGCTTCAGCATCACAAGGAAAATAAATCACTTTTCTCTTTATTTAACCATTTTACCCACTGCTATTGCTGGTTATTTATCACTGGTAGGTATGATCGGCTCTTCATTAAGCCAGTGAACTGGTCCACATTTGCAAAAGACTGCGAGTGGGAGCTAAACTACTGGTTTTCTGTAGTAAAGAAAACAGGGGGAGAGCAAACAAGATATTAATTATTAAAATAATCGCTGCTATGCAGTAAAAAAAGAGAAATATTGAAAAATTGTGTCAGATGCTGTGGCATCTGAACCCCATTTGCTACCAAGGAGAACAAGATAACAGATACTTTTCTTTGTCTCTCTTAAGCCAATTTTGCTTTGTTTCAAACCAGCTTTCCAGAGCCTGGTTCTGCAATATGATCTTTTTCTTGAGCGGGTTGAAGGATAATCCGTTTCTTCTCTCATCTGGAAACACCTTCCGACACCGCACTCTGCATTTACGGAGCATCTTTAATCTTGGCTGAAGTGTTTACGGACCACGGGCCTCATCGCGCTTTCAGCTGCGTCTGGTTGGGAGAGAGGTGAATTAAAGAAAAATCACTGTAATGTGTGCAACATCAAAACAAGAATTAGCTCCGTATGAAGCCCATTTGGCTCTGGCAGGGCCCATTTGTTTTCCCCTCTGTTTTTCTTTATTCCTGCTGCTCGGCATAAAGAGAAGGCTGTAGATCACGTTGCATAATAAAGCACAATTTCTTGCAGGGGATTTAATTGGTGTAGAAAAACAGTAGATCTTGGAGGTCTCAAAATAGACCTCAAAATACCCCCCTTACCCCCCTGCATTTGTGTCCTATGTACTACAGTGCATCGATTTATTTACCATATTCATGACCCCCATACGTATTAAAGTCAACATGTAATGTAGTCACATGATCCACATCTATGTACCCAGGCATATTATCTATTTCCAGGTTCCATATCCACATAATCCTCAAACGATCCATTAATATGTCCATGTATTAAGGCATATATGTAGACGAGCTATAACCTCCCCAACGCATTCTCCGTCCAGAGGACTAGAACTTAATGATATCTTAGACATAATAGGTCATTACTTCGTACTAAACCCATGGAAAGCCAGTTTGTGCATACCTTCAATATCCATACGGAAGTGCCTAAGTACAGACTATGCTTGGTGTAGTCCATAACATGAGATATCTCCTGAAGTACATAAAGCAGGGACCAGGTTATTTATTAATCTTACACCTTACGTGAAACCAGCAACTCGACGCGAGAAGTATCCATCACGACTAGCTTCAGGCCCATTCTTCCCCCCTACACCCTAGCACGACTTGCTCTTTTGCGCCTCTGGTTCCTATGTCAGGGCCATAACTTGCCAATTCCCATTTCTACAGGGCCATTTCTACACCTTAATTTTCCCTTCGCACACTTCATGTTGCTGCTCGATGCCATGCGATCCTTGCGGAAGTGATTCATTCTTTAGTGGATATTGGGAAAATGGGATTTTGATCTATTTTGGAGGTGGATCAATCAGGTCGCAAATCTCAATAAATATCTACGTACCAAAGCACGGGTTAAATTATCTCCTCAGGGAAGTAAAGCCTCCCTCCAGCCAGGCTCAAGAGCTTGAGGTCTGTCCATCAATGGAGATCCCATATAACACTAAAATAATATGAAACATTCCTGAAATAAAGTCTTTGAGAATTATTAAAACTGGGAAAAATCTCCTTTCAATTTGAAGCACCAGGTCAGTTGGGATCTGCAGAGGTTGAACAGGTTCCAGTATAAGTTGGGGAATGACCTATTAGAGAGCAGCGTAGGGGAAAGGGAGCTGGGGGTCCTGGGGACAGCAGGGTGACCATGAACATCTGCTCAGGTTTTCACTTGAAGGGGCAGAGATTCCCCCCCAGTGCATTTGCTGATGGGGCCCAGGAGGAAATCCTCTGACAGAAGTTGACCGCAGATCCCTGTGGGTTTTGAAGAAGACACAAAAGCTGGGCACGCTCAACGATTCTTGCCTTAAAAAACCAAAACACCACACAACCCAACAGTGGCGCCTCCTCTAACCCAAGTTCTTTCTCTGCCTCCATGAATCAAGGGCTTTCTCCTCCAAAACAACCCCTGTGGGCTTCACTAAAGCTTCAAACACCTTTTTCTCATCACCAGGACTGCGCTGGGGGCAGAGAACTGGAATGGGACAGACCCTTGCTCGTGACACATGGTGGGCGATGGTGCAAAGCTCTCCCTCCCTCACTGTGGTCCTGGGGTCTTCGCTGGCTGCTCCCAGCCCCACAAAAAGCAAGAAAGACCCTATATAAGACCTTTTTTTTCCCCAAAGGCTGCTAGGTGGAACTCGGCCAAGAGACAGCAGACCGTGACAGACAGACCCACAGCGCTCGGGCAGCAGCGGCCACCCCAGGCAAGAATTCAGCCAAGGAGAGCGAAACACACGTACACATCCACACTCGCACCGTTGCGGCCAGGGGTCGAAATCCAATTAGGTATTTTATTCCTCGTTTAAGTCTCATCTGGCTTTCAGGGCTGAAATAACATCCGTGTGTGCCCGTGAATCCACGACTCCGCCGGGGATGAAATGCGATTTGCATTCGAAGCGAGTAGCTGATTCCGTTCCCATGAGGTTCACTTGATGCCCGGCTTAGCAGAGGAGCAGTTGGGTTTTATTTACCGCTGGACTTGGCACACGCCGGCGGCTCCGTATTTGACATCAGCCCCGCAAAACACCTTTGATTTTCAGAGACCGCATAGAACGATGGTGGCTGCATCGGTTCCTTAGGGCTTCCCACCTCCAAAGCTTGGTCATCTCCTCTACCAATGATGCTCTGAAGACTTTCCTGGTCAGTTTTATCACCCTTGGTGTAAGAGATGCTGTGGTCCTCCTTAATTGTTTTAAGATACCACTACCAAAAATAAATACACTATTTATATAGGAATTTGCTGATTTTAAAGTGAACCCTTCTGGCTTTTGTGCTACTGGAAGAGGAAAGCTGTGCTACTCGTCACCTGCTTCTTAGTCAGCACTAAGCTCTCAGGCCTGACCTTGATCTTTTAGCATTAGCTAAAAGGCCACGTTGTCCAAAAAGCAGAGTCCCAGCCTCTCAATTTATCCGCCCCAAGCACAATCAAGACAAGTGTGCAATATGCATGCAAAAGTAATGAATTTCTTCCTCTTATTTAACCAGGTGGTCACATTGACGAAATAACCACAAGGTGGGACTTGTACTCACTTATCTCTTCACCAATTAAGCGCTTTCACAAAGTCAAGAAGCGAAGCGATTGCACCACAGAGCTCCTACTCCAGGAGGAACTGGAAAATCCTTTCTTATTTTAACCAGTTTTGAAAGCTGGGACAGGTATTGGGAAGATCACGGTCCTTGGTCTTGGAATCTTAGATGCCATCTAAGCAAAAAATGGCCACCAAGATATTCTCGTTCTGCTAGTATAGCACAAATGGAGTATAGGGTGCCCTTTCTCAAGATATTTTAACAGACAAAAGGGTGGTTAAATGTCTTCCTCCACCCAGGGATGTGATAATTTGGTTTGTGAACAACACCTCCCACCAACGCACGATTGCTCGGCTGGTATCACGTCGGTAAGGATGGAGATTTTGGTTCCCCATGCAGAAGGTACCTATAGCAATGATCCAAGCTCCTTCAATCATAGACTCATTTTGGTTGGAAAAGACCTTTAAGAGCATTGACTCCACATTAACTCAACCCTGCCAAGCCCACCACTAAACCATGTCCCTAAGCACCACACCTACGCATCTTTTAGGTACCTCCAGGGATGTTTAGTTCATTTTCAAGGGTTTGTGGCAACCACACTGCACTAAAACACACTAAGCTGCAGACAAAAAGGGGGGAAAAACCCAAAACAACTTAATTTGAACTTGTTGAGCTGGGACTGGTGGCCTCATTCACTTGGTGACAACAAGAAGCCAAGGTGGAGTGGAAGAGGCAAAGTGACAGATCCTAAAACCAAGGGTTAAGCCCCCTGCCAAAAACATAACCAGGGTGGTTCAGAAATACCACCAGCCTCGGTTATCGGGAGCCGAGCAGAGAAAAAGCAGTGAAATAAGGGCAATTGAACAATCCCAAGGAAACACAGCCCAAAGGTTACCAGAAACGAGAGGTTGATCGAGGACAAGGGCGGAGGCTGGATGTGGTCGACATGCTTGAAAAACCTCAACAATAACAGGGAATGTAGCAAGGGAACAAGTGAAAGGGTTTCAAAATAAAGCTTTATCGCCTTCCTAAATATATTTGTGCTGACTCAGGTCTGTCCTCACAGCAGTTGCCTGCCTGATGGAAACAAGTCAAGTGCAGTAAAACAGCTCAACAGGGTGAACACCCAATACATGGAAATATAAAGTGATATTTTTGCACGTCAAATGACTAAAGTAAGAGGTAGATACTGGGGAAGAAGAGTTACTGATTCATCAGGTGCCCAGGTACGTGGAAAAGTGACACTGATATAAAATAGAACAAAAAACCACACACATACACACACAAAAAAACCCACTCTGCTTGTAGACTTTCTACCTAGAACATTAATTTGGAATATTATCAGTTACACATGTTTGGGGGAGTCTGGTTGTTTAATATCCACCAGTTCCTTCTGATGTAGACACACAGGTTTCCCATATCAAGCTGCTTCTTTCAGGCCAGCATCATACTGGTTGGGACTATATATATATATCAACATATCTATATATATATATATATGCCATAAACCTGCGATAGCTAAAAGTCTGCCAAAACCAATACTTGTGGTATAGCATCCCATTCTGCAATTGGTACCCCATGAAAAGAGCTGCTTATTAATACATTTACCCAGCTGCTTAAACACAACTTGGGAGATAACAGGGGGGACAATCAAAATACTAAACATCAAAACAGCAAGAAAGAAAATAGGGGCAAAAAAAAATAGATTAAATCGTAGTGATTGCATGAGAGGAAGGGAGAAGAATAATTGGGATTGATAAAAATGTTTCAGAAACAGCTGTTAGCAGAAGCTTTGGCAGCTGTGGATCGTTCACTTGGTGCTCTCTTCATTTCTTTGGCACTCCCAATGTGTCTGTTTTCTTTTTTCTGGTACTCAGACAGCAATTTGTTGGGGATAGAGACTCTTTTTGGTGTCTCTATGGAGGACTTGGCCCAGCGGGACTGATTATCGAGTGTTCTGCAGGCCATAAAACAATGAAGACAGCTCAACCCTGAAGAACTGAGTTTTGACAATCTAGAAACAGTCACGACACTCATTCTTTCCTGCCAAATATTTGACTCGGGGTGAGCTATAGATTTAAAGCATATATGTCAATATATATACATCAACAGGAACATTTTTTATGTTTATTTAGGTTTCTGTTTATGCAAATCCTATAGAAACTGCATCAGAACAATAGCAACAGATCTTCTCCATCCAGCTTACAACACATGGTCCTCCTGAAAACCTCTTCCCAACAAGCACTCACCAACTTCTCCTTGGCTTTCTGGGACTGCCGCAGGTAATTTTGAGGTTAACCAGGCATCTGGTTCACCCTGCTTCACACATTTTGCTTTTTCAGAGCGTTTTAGGGCTTAGTGATCAGTCAGACATAAATAACAACAAATACCGACTTGTGAAGAAGCAGCATATGTGTTTAGGTCACCGTGGGCCTTCCCTGCTAGGATCCTATTTATCCAGCCACAGCTCATGTATATATTCTACCCCTCTACTTTAACCCCCAACTGAGAATCTGTGTTGAATCCCCTAAACACTCCAGAGAAGTTTAAAATGAGCTCAGATCTCCGTGGGTGGCTCTTACTTCTACAGTGGATCACGTCCAAAGATGAGCTTGAACCTCACGCAGCTTGGAGGTTGCTCTGGAAGGTTCCGTCCATTGAGTGACCCTGGTAGTGGGGCCAACAACTTACATTTGCCCAAAGCGTAACCCCCAGAAATGCGTTAAGGCTGGGATCAAAGACCAGAAGAAATGGAGAATCACTGCTGGGCTCCTCTTCCTCCTCTTCCAACACAGTACCAGTTTCACGCCAACAAAAACACAGCTATTTGTTGGTTTTAATCACTTCGGGGTCTAAAACTTCTTCTTAAAAACGCTTCTTCAAGCTCCAGCCTCTAAATCAGCCAGAATGGGGTACGGGTGCATTTGGCAAGTGTCCTGCAGGAGGACACGATGGCTCATGTGAAGTCAGAGGGTCACGATTCCATCGCGGCAGACGGTCATTCAACCAAGCGGAACGCCAAGTCAATAAGTGCGCGATGGATGTGTCTGTCCATAGGCATTTCCCTAAGTATAATCAGGCCATTCTAGTTACCTCTGGGACACTATTTGCGCCAAATCTGGATGTCTCAACCAGTTAGTTCTTCAAAGAGAAAGGCCACACTTCCCCATGTGTTTGTACACCACTGAGTGCCATAAACTACCAGTTCTTACAGGGCAAACACCACCAAAAAAAGAGTATTCATCATGTTAAAGTGCAGTAGTTTTCTTATTCAGTACAAGAAGTCCAGAAATGTTTTAGAATATAAGTGCCAAGGCAGTCAGCCAATAAACAAATCAGTACTTCTTTCAGTTTCAAAATTCAGACATAATACAGCGATTCGCTTCCCTTTTATCCAGGATAAAAGGCTCAGCGTAGGGGCAAGTTCAGCTGAAGAAGGAATTTGCTGCAATATCTCCCTGAGCTCATGAGGTTGGAACAACCCACCCCAAGCAGATGCCACAGGACTTCAGGTGTCCCACAGCCCCAAACCTCCTGCTTGATCGCTCCCCAAATGTTACCTGGAAAATCTTGCCTGTTCCTTTTTGCACCGCAGAGATTCGTCACCAGATTGCGCCCACCTACGTTGGCAGGACTCCACCACCCATCGTGCTCGAGTGATGAGTAACACCACGTTTCCCATGCATTTTTTGTGTATTAACGATACCAATACTTGTGGTTACAAGGATTGGGTAAGGAACAGCTCCAAGCCCCTCTCACATGAAATGGATTTTCCCTAAAACGTGGCTGCTGTGAAGAAACCACTCATGAGTTTTGATCTGGTTTTGCTGAGAGAACCTGGATCCTCTGAGGATCAGGGAGGTCAGGAGACTTCCAAGACCGTTGCCCTTCCTATATCCCCATTTTGTCTTTGTCAATGGAGGCAAAAAAAAGGGCAGTTTTGGCTCTAAGGCACCAATGTTTCAATGCATTGAACAGAATATTTGCAGTTGGAAAAGGCCTAAAATGATCTTGGTCTCTTCTCCCAAGGAACAAGCGACAGGACAAGAGGAAATGGCCTCAAGTTGCGCCAGAGGAGGTTGAGGTTGGATCTGGGGAACAATTTCTTCCCCAAAGAGCTGTGGGGCATTGGAACAGGCTGCCCAGGGCAGTGCTGGAGTCACCATCCCTGGAGGGGTTGAAAATACACGCAGATGAGGTTCTCAGGGACATGGGTGGATTGGCAGTGTTGGGTTAATGGTTGGACTCGATGATCTTGAGGGTCTTTTCCAACCAAAATGATCCCTATGGGTATCTTTGCCAAGGAGGAGACCCAAGGAGCCATCTCTCCTCTAGGACCTGTTGCAACTCAAGGTGATCCAGAAAACCATATTTATTACTTGCAGAGACCAATCGCCAAGATCCAATCAACAGGTCCAGCTCCCCCTTCCAGTAACACACAACATCTCTGCCGCGTCCTTCTTGGGGCAGAAGATCCGCCCACACCACCGGGTTATACTCCAGTCATGTTTTTCAAGACTTTTTAATTTTCTTATAGTCAAGATGGTCGGGAGCTTTGCTTATTTATTTCATGGAAGCTGAGTTTCTCACAAACACAAGAAATCGGGCTTTAGAAAAGCATCACAGCAAATGGCAAGACTTGGGAAAGAAACCCATGACCCGGCAACACTACAAATATACACAGGAATTTGGAGATTTAAGAAATTTAGGCTTCAGAAAACACATTTACTAAGAAATACTAAGAACCAACTTCAAATCCAACTAGTTTTAGTGCAAAACTCCTAAGTACCATAATTTTTGGTTTTCAACATCACCCCATAAAAATCCAGAGGAATTAAATGCATTAGCTTAGCACTGACTTAGCAACTGAGCTCTTCATGGCCAAGCAATTCCCAAAATTCAGTGTTTTACCTGCATTTAACTGTTATACAGGCTTAGTGGAACTGAAAATATAAATGGGGGACTCAAAAAATATGGAATTTTAGAATATTTTTTGTTGGAAGAGACACTCATCGAGTCCAACCGTTCGAAAGCTTTGTGCTTGAGACTCTTAATTCTATTTGGATATTAAAAACGAAGATGGCGGAGCTTGGCAAGGCAAAACTTGCCTCCAACATGGACACTGATTTTAGAGGAATGTTGGGAATATCTGGCTACATGCCACTAACAAATTCAATTAGCAGGTATTATAGAAGGTTTAAAAAAGGTCGTTTGCCATCCAGTGCCTAATGAAACTGAGGAAAACCATGGACACGAGGACATCGGTCTCAAGTGGCAATAGTTTGGATTTGCTCCGATCATGCAACCACTCAGCTTATGAAATGCAGCAGTTGCAAACAAGAGGGAAATGACAAAAAGGCCCCGACTTTGCAGCCAAATCAGAGACTTAAAAAGGCCTTTTCAGCAGGAAAATGCTCTCTCCCTGATGGAGGAAAATCAATGCAGAGCAGGGGAATAGAAACAATAAAATATGTTAATCGCTCTTTTGCCTACCGGAGAGAGAAGCTGGGGCCCAAGGAGTAAATGATGTTTCAGGGAGATTTATCTCAGTGGTACTGCTCCCTTTAGCTAAAAAGAGAAAATGAATTAAAACCATTAAAATTAATAAAAGTAATAGCAAATTTTTAAAAATAAAAATCAATCTTTTTATTACTACTGTCAGAATACACAACTTAAACTGGCCTCAGATCTGTTCCCATCCCTCAGTGACTCCTAATACACGTCTTAACGGCCGAGCCGATATCTCGCATCGGGTTGTTTTGTCTAAGTCCAAATTCTCTTCGTTTGAAGCAACGAAAACAACTCGTCCTCCTTCGAGTGATTTTCACTGGGATTTCATGCACAAGGACAATTCTGCAGCGTTCCTGTTGTACACAATGACCGAGACGGCAATTAGCTTAACTGTGCAAAACACCTTCCTTCCCCCAGAATTTGGGACGACTGACTTTTCATTCTGTTTTGATGCCAAACGCAGCATCACAAGTGGAGAGAGAAGAAAAAAGATGATAAAATAATAAATTAAAACAATCAGAATTTTAATAGCAGAAAATACTCATTTTAAAGAGAAAGCGCCTTTGTGGGAAAATAAACTTGCTGGGCTTAAAGAACTTGGCCTTTCTCTTTGAACCAGCCAGGGAGTAAGTTCAAGCACCGAACCAACTGTATCTGTACAACTGAATGGTTTGCATATTTAATATCACTTTTTTTTCTGAGTTGATATGACCCTAAATATGATTTGGGCATCATAAAGAAGGAGTTAACATGACCCTAATATGATTTGGGCATCATAAGGAGGGAGTTAACATGACCCTAATATGATTTGGGCATCATAAGGAAGACAATTCGCACCATGTTCCCAAGGGCAGCGTGGATAAAACTGAGCTTAGCTGGGCTATGACTACCCAAGGCTGGGCTTAGCTAGTATCTCCTGTTGAAGCAGCTGTCATTTATATATATAATCTCTCATTTAAATAATCTCTCATTTATATAAAAATCTCTCATTTATATAAATAATTGTGTGCAGCTTGACAAAGAGACCGTAGCCCAATGCTCTTTGACATCCCAGGTAGGTGTTTTCTCCAAAAATATTCAGAGCCAATTAAGTCGTGAGTCGCAAAAATCTCGAGTGGTCGAAATAAAAGTAAGAATGAGGATATGTAGAGGATTGCTTATAAAAATCTTTGCTCTTGTGTGGTTGTGTTGGATGTATCGGCCTTTGGGCAACTGAGTTACCTGCATTTGAAAATATGTCACAGCATCTACGTGATATCAGCAGTGTTTATAGGAATTCTGGGATTACAGAATCACAGAATCCCAGGATGTCAGGGGTTGAAGGGCCCTGGCAAGCTCATGCAGTGCAATCCCCCCATGGAGCAGGAACACCCAGATGAGGTTACACAGGAAGGTGTCCAGGCGGGTTGGAATGTCTGCACAGAAGGAGACTCCACAACCCCCCTGGGCAGCCTGGGCCAGGCTCTGCCACCCTCACCCCAACAAGTTGCTTCTCAAATTTAAGTGGAACCTCCTGTGTTCCAGTTTGAACCCATTGCCCCTTGTCCTGTCACTGGTTGTCACCCAGAAGAGCCTGGCTCCATCCTCCTGACACTCACCCTTTAGATATCTGTAAACATGAATGAGTCCCCCCTCAGTGTCCTCTTGTCCAGCTCCAGAGCCCCAGCTCCCTCAGCCTTTCCTCACACGGGAGATGCTCCACTCCCTCCAGCATCTTGGTGGCTGCGCTGGACTCTCTCCAGCAGTTCCCTGTCCTGCTGGAACTGAGGGGCCACAGCTGGACACAAGATTCCAGGTGTGGTCTCCCCAGGGCAGAGCAGAGGGGCAGGAGAACCTCTCGGACCTACTGACCACCCCCTTCTAACCCACCCCAGGTACCATTGGCTTCCTGGCCACAAGGGCCCAGTGCTGGCTCATGGTCACCCTGCTGTCCCCAGCACCCCCAGGTCCCTTTCCCCTACACTGCTCTCTAATAGGTCATTCACCAACTTACACTGAACCTGGGGTTGTTCTGCCCAGATTCAAGACTCTACACTTGCCCTTGTTCTATTTCATTACATTTTCCCGCCCAACTCTCCAGCCTGTCCAGGTCTCTGATGGCAGCACAGCCTCTGGCGTGTCACCACTCCTCCCAGCTTGTTGCACAGTATTCAGTTTCAAGGAGAATTTTAGTTTTCTAGGAGTTTTCTAGGAGAATGGAAAATATGAGCAGCTGAGAGCGGAAGGGAGAATTCCCTGCTTCCACTTGTTTTTGTGCGTGTGCCCAGTTTCTGCAACCTCTTGGGATCGCGATTACGCCATGTGGGAAGGTACGTCTGGGAAACCTCAGAATGCCTCCAGTTCGATTTCCATAAAAATTTACTACCCTCGCAGTTAATTAAGTCATTTGAACATGTTGGTGTGATGCAGAGGAGATGAAGGATTTGCTGCTGTGATTATGTGATGGTGAGAGAGACGCACCACGAGCAACACGTTCCCCTCATCCTGAGTTCGCCCAACGCAAACTCGAGCTCCACAGCCAAATCCATGCGAAGAAAATAAAATAATACAGACTAAATGAAGGAATTAAACGTCTTGCTGCTTAAGATCATTTTCCTTGGCACCACTCATGGCATAAGAAGATAATTTATCCCAAATAGGCTTTTACTTGTTCCTCTCTTTCTCACAAAGGGATGAGAGAGAAAGAGGGAAGGTGAACATAACACACCTCTCGCTTTTTTGGGAATCATGACCTTATTTTACTGCATCAGGACAAAGCTAGAAAAAAAATACACATAATTTTGGGAATATTTTGCAGGTGGAGTCATAAATCAACTAAAAAACCCTAAAATCTCTTGGCATCCCGTGTTCACAGGCAGAGCCAAGATTCCTGCTTTGACTTGATCCGCGGCGAGGGAGGGAACACAACCCGTCCCTCCGCCGCTGAGATGCAAAGGGTGTTTGTTCTCTGTTATCAGCAAAGAGCAGCTCCCAGCTTACACGCCGTGCTTTGGAACTAAACCAGAAGACTTAAAAAGCCCCTCAAAACTGTAAAAAACCCGCTCTTTTTTTTGTCATAAAGTGGTATTTTTTGGGGGCAGAGTGCCCACCCTGAAATGTGCTTTAATAATGTTGGTGCTTATTACATGTAGACCCGGCTTTTCACGTCACATGAGCCAAGCTTAAAAGTGATTCTCAGCCCCTCCGTGAAATCCACTTGATCCTCGCGTTGAAATGTGGCTATTTCCAGATGATATGAAGCACCTGTTTAATGGGGGTTGGGGCAGGAAAATCCCATATTCCAGCCAAAAAAAGCAGGAGGAACTTTTGGATGATTTAACTGACTTATCCAGTCGGCCACGCAAGGGAAATTATGGGTTATTGTCCTGCTTCGACAAATATTGTTCCACCATGAAAGTGTCCTGGTGACTCCGCGACCACGACTGAGTCACAAAGAATTGTCCTCTGCTCCCACCCCAAGCACAAAACCAGCACAACCATCGTCTGCCATGACCACAGGGGACCAGCGTTGAGCTGGCACGGCCACAGGCTGACCAGTTATTAACGTAATTATGGGGTTTGGGAGAGAAAATGATGATACAAAGATTGGCCGTGTGACTAAGCAAGTCAAGGAGACCTTTGAGGGACATCTCAGCAGGAGATGATGCTCAGATTCTCCTGCAATAAGGTATAAAACACCACAAAACCCTCTTCAGAATGAAGCTGGAGATTAGTCAGGATAAATGGCTGGAAGGCATTCAGGGACCTGTTTTTCCTGTGCTTGCAAAATCGGAATTAATAGGCTTTATCCAGATTCAGTTCCTCGTTGGGGCAGGAAGATTACAAAATAATTCACATTCTCCGAGTAGAATTAAACTGACCTCTCCCCTTCCTGTCTTCCCAACCTGACACAGTAATACAAGGACTCGGATTACTCTTCACCTATAGGTCTGACACCATATATCACTTGTGGGATCACCCATAAAGCACACGAGCCCACGCCGCCCCGCTCCGACAAGAGATAAAACGAGACAGAAAACACCCAGCGAGTCACGGTGCCCACGAGATGCGCTGCCAAAACCTGAGGAGGATGTGAATGAGAGAACAATGGGGTTCCGAACAGACAAAAGGATTGAAATCTGAGCCACAAAAGTATCCAGGCAGCAACTGCAGCAAATAATCCATGGGATGAGGTCGTTAAAGGAGAAGGATCAGCATCTACTCAGCTTCCTTGGGTGAAATCAAAGAGAATTAGTTCAGGTTTGGGCCTCTCACACCAAGAAAGGCCTTGAGGTGCTGGAGCGAGTGGAGAGAAGGGAACGGAGCTGGTGAGGGGCTGGAGCACAAGTGTGATGGGAGCAGCTGAGGGACCTGGGGGGTTCAGCTGGAGAACAGGAGCTGAGGGGACACAGGGACACAAAGAAACGGCCTCAAGTTGCGCCAGGGGAGGTTGAGGTTGGATCTGGGGAACAATTTCTTCCCCAAAGGGCTGTGGGGCATTGGAACAGGCTGCCCAGGGCAGTGCTGGAGTCACCATCCCTGGAGGGGTTGGAAATACACAGAGATGAGGTTCTCAGGTTCTCAGGGACATGGGGCAGTGAGAGCGCTGGGTTAACGGTTGGACTCAGTCTTGAGGGTCTTTTCCACCCAAAATAATTCTATGATCTGCGTAGACCTTGAAGAGCAAAGAGAGAAGGGACGGCTGGAACAGCCAGCCCGGGCACACAAAGCTCCTGCGAAGGACAGAATTTAAAAAGCAGCTCTGAATGTCCTTGACTGTCTAGATGTTGTTGCTGTGCCGTTACGTACGCAGCGCCGACACTCAAAGCTGAGTAAATGAAAGAAAACAAACCCCATCCCCCTAACTGAACAGAAACGGGACTTGCTGATCCCAAGCATTCAAAAAAGATGAGTCACAAAACATCACAAAATCGGAAAACACAAATGCTGCTGTTGTGACGTTTAAATGCCCAGGGCACAGTTGCTTCACGCAACATTCGCCTCCCACGGTGAGGAACAGATGAGCTTAAAACTGGGAATCTCGACACCCTTCCTGAAATCCAGCACATGAGACCATTGGGAAAGTAACTCCTGGGACACTTTAGAAGATAATTTATCTTATGTTTATTCTTTTTCTTAGCGAGGGATGCTCCCCATGACCACTAGAGTTGTCCACCATGAACCAGATGCATCCTCTCCAAGGAGTCACTTTTATCTGCGTTACTGTTTGTGTTTTTCATTGACTTCCCCCCCTAAACACACACTTAATATCAGAAGAATTTAATCTTTCCAGAGCATTTCATTTTCAGGATATTCCTGAAGCAGTTTTAGCACAGTGCTTGTATTGGTCACCTCACCAGTTCACCTTTGAGCATCACGTACCAAGTGAAGCATCACCAGCTTCACACAAGGAAGGGTTTTATTGCTTTTTGCCCTTATCAGTTTGGGATTTATTTTATTAAGTAAAAGTGACCACAAACTTGGGGTCCTCTGTGTTTTCCAGCAGGTCATATCTGCTGTATTACTGAATCTGCAGACCAGACATGCTTCCAATTTTTAGCAGCTTTAGTCCCAATATCAGCTGTTTGCAGACAGTCATCCCTGTGATCTGCGTGCTGTACCTTGTACCTACGAGAAGTCAAAATAACGCACATTACAGGAAAACTCAGGGTGACCATGAGCCAGCACTGGGCCCTTGTGGCCAGGAAGCCAATGGTACCTGGGGTGGGTTAGAAGGGGGTGGTCAGTAGGTCCGAGAGGTTCTCCTGCCCCTCTGCTCTGCCCTGGGGAGACCACACCTGGAATATTGTGTCCAGCTGTGGCCCCTCAGTTCCAGCAGGACAGGGAACTGCTGGAGAGAGTCCAGCGCAGCCACCAAGATGCTGGAGGGAGTGGAGCATCTCCCGTGTGAGGAAAGGCTGAGGGAGCTGGGGCTCTGGAGCTGGACAAGAGGACACTGAGGGGGGACTCATTCATGTTTACAGATATCTAAAGGGGGAGTGTCAGGAGGATGGAGCCAGGCTCTTCTGGGTGACAACCAGTGACAGGACAAGGGGTAATGGGTTCAAACTGGAACACAGGAGGTTCCACTTAAATTTGAGAAGAAACTTGTTCCTGGTGAGGGTGGCAGAGCCTGGCCCAGGCTGCCCAGGGGGTTGTGGAGTCTCCTTCTGTGCAGACATTCCAACCCGCCTGGACACCTTCCTGTGTAACCTCATCTGGGTGTTCCTGCTCCATGGGGGGATTGCACTGGATGAGCTTGCCAGGGCCCTTCCAACCCCTGACATCCTGGGATTCTGTGAAAACTGATGGGCAGAGCCAAGAATATGCCCCCTGCCATATTTTGGAGGGAGAGGGAGATCTTAAGGGAGCTTGTTCTGGGGAGTTATTTGGAGTTTTAATTTGCAGACAAATCTTTCATCGCAGTTCTTCCATTTCCCCGAATTTGCCTTTCGGTGAAACAAAACCCACATTTCCTTTCTCCTTCCTACCTCTGGGGTGTTCCTATTGCCACTTACTGTCAGTGCCAAAGAGCCTTTGACATTTCAGCTGCTTAGAAAGAGCTGAAAATACACCTATAAAGCTTCTCCTTCGAGATGCGCATCCAAAAAGTGCCACCAGTTAATTATTAAGCATCTCAGCCAGGCGGACATTGACATCCAGCTCATGATGTACATACAAAGAGGGGAAGAACAAGCAAAGAAAGACACACAGAATGGGATAGCACTGAAAACATATAAAATCTATTTAGTGATCCCCCAAAAGATGAGCTGTTTCTATCTCGGTTTGATGTTTTGAAGGCAGCACAGCTCAACTTTCAGATATATCCCCCAAGTCCTTTCCATCCTGTTGTGGCAGCTCAAGCAGATGATATTTCCAAGAAACGTTTGGGCCAGAAATGGATATGTTATGACGGATATAAACACGGGCGAGCCATTTGTAGTGAAAAAGAGACAGTGTTTACTGTTGCTGAGCAGTAGAAAAGATAAATAAAAGTATTCTCAAGTGCCTTCAGCTGCATCTTGCTACAAGAAACTGCCTTGGTTGTTCATAAAAACCTTTACAGACCAGGAATTGGGAAGGAACCACCTTGTTTTCCCATCATCTCATCCACAGCCTGGGGAGATTGTCTCCTCACTTAACCATGATTATTGCATTCAATTCTCTTGTTTTGGAGGTACCTTTAAGCAAAATTATTTCTTGCGGGATGTGTGGCAGATACTCAACCTCAGGAAGTTATTTTGCATCTCAAAAGGGGGGAAAAACCCTTCACCAACTCGCCACCACCATTAATCAGTCATCTGCAGAATGTGAACTGGTATAACGCGGCCCTATCAGCACTTAAATGAATATTTCCCAAAGTTTTATACAACGTGAACATATCTCTCTTTCCTAAAAGAAATCTTGTGCTGTAAATGAAGAAACTTCCCAGGAAACACGGCAAAATCCCCCTTAATGGTACTGACCTCCAGGGTTCCGTTACAGAGCCTATAAATGGGAGAAGTTTTGCCTTGTGAATAAAAGGAACCTAAAAGCCGAGTTTCTCTCTAAATGTTTAGCGAAGAAGGTCACATCGCGATGTCACCGCAACGCGAGAAGGTGTTTCAGGAAGGGTTTGACAGACAATGGGGAGAAGCGAGCAGGAGACCAACATATCCCTGGTCTTTCCAGGATCCAGCATCAGCCTGGAACAGCGCCGAAAATCCCACCGAACCCCACGGGGCAGGCACAGATACTATTTTATATGTAAAACTTCATTAACCACCCGTATTTTCAGCTCTCCGGCACCGGAGCTGAGGCTCTTCTCCAAGATCAGCGCCACTTTTTGCTTATGTTATCCCATAATCGCATTTCTCTTGAATCCTGGACGCAGATACCGCTGCTGCTAAACCGACTCGGGAGCCAAGGACACACAATATTGTGCTTTTCCTATCATCTCCTTCAAAGTGTGCACAGATGGTCGGTTACGAGCAACACCCTCTCCCTCGCACAGATAACCGCTGATTCTAGGAAATCTCAGCATCCTGAAACACCACCCAGAGGAGACGCAAATACACGTCGTATTTTGCATGGTTGTATCGATACCCAGTATAATTTAAGACCGGGGTGGGGGGCAAACACAAGATTGATTTCTCCCTTTGGGAAAAGCAGCCAGAGATACAGCCCAGTGCATGGTTTTTAATTCTTATTTTTAATTTTAATTCCCCCTCCCCATGGGGAAAGCAGCACCATCCTGTAAGACTCCCCAGCACTTAGTGATTTCTTAATACTTTGTAGATTTGCAAAGCTCTTTCGTTTCCTGTTTTGTCTACTCCGGTTCGCAGAGCTTTACGCAGCATCATAAATCAGCGACGTCTCCAGCTTAAGGAGACCGGGTATTAACAACAAAAGTAGACACGCAGACAGATTGGACTCGACTTTGTGACAAGATGAGCCTCACGCTGGTTTTCTTTGCCATCACCTTTGCCATACAGAGCTTATTTTCAAATGGGATGCAAACCCCTTCGACAGAACCCCCAGGTGCTCGTGGTTCCTGCGTGATGGTGTCAAACCTGTTCAAGTGGGCCCAGAGACTCGATTCTGCTACTAAATAACATCCTTGCCAAACCATTTTAAAAAAGAGCCAAATCATGAAAACAGGAAACCACGAGTGGTTTCACCCACAGTAAGTTAAACTGTTAAAAAAACACAAAACAAAACCAAAACTCCAAAGTATATTGAGCTGTGTTTTTTGAGACAGGCTGTCCTGATGGCCTTCTCATTCCTGGCTGTTTTCCATCTCCCACCATGGCCCAAGACATCCCCCTGCTTTCCAGAGCATCACCATATCAACACCCAGCCAGTAATTTTGCTAACGAAGAAAAATCCTTCTCATTTTGCTGTTGTTGGCAACTCCGCCCTGCGATGAACCCCCTGTCCAAGCAGTCTTGCTAACAGACGAAAGGAGGAACTTCTCAGGGTCATTCATCCCAAGGGAATTTGGACTAATCAACCCAACTTGGGGCTCTGAAGTCTTCCTGGTGTCTCAAGAAGTCAATGCCCATACATCAGTGACGAGACTGGATTGCTCCCACACACCCCTGGTTCTCCATGTCCATCCGTCCTTCCTCCCTTTGGTCCACCAGCCACGTGCCCACGGATGAAGATGGTGAGGGAAAATTTTCTTATGTAATAAAGTTTCATCTCACACTGGGAATTTCAAACCAACAAACCATCCAGCCTCCCCACCCCAGCCCACAAAATCCCCAAAGAGGGACTTTCTGAAGGCCAAAAGGAGCCAGAAGTCCTTTTTCTATCCAAAACACTTTCTGTGCACAGAAGGCACAACTACATTAAAATACACTAATGAGAAAGCACCAGTCCAAGCACCAAGAAGGGAGGATGAAGAGATTGTCTCCTGACAGCCCACTTGCTGGTGGGTTCCATTGCTGCCTTCTCCCTCCTCACCACATCCTCTTGGACAACAAAGGACCAGGAGGTCCAAACCAAGATATCACATCAGCTCCATGTGTGGAGCTTCTGGTGTCAATGCTGTGGTCTGGAGAGGACACCGATGGAAAGTTCTCCACAGAAACAGAGAATCCCAGGTTGGAAGGGACCACAAGGATCATCTGGCAAAACTACAGCCTAGGCAAGCTGGCCCAGCCGAATCTTAAAAGCATCCAATGTTGGGAATCTACTGCTTCCCTAGGGAGATTGTTCCAAGGGCTGATTGTTCTCACAGTGAAAAGATTCCCTCTTGTGTCCAACCAGACAGGGACAAGAAGAAACAGCCTCAAGTTGCACCAGGGGAGGTTGAGGTTGGATTTGGGGAACAATTTCTTCCCCAAAGGGCTGTTGGGCATTGGAACAGGCTGCCCAGGGCAGTGCTGGAGTCACCAGCCCTGGAGGGGTTGGAAATACACAGAGATGAGGTTCTCAGGGACATGGGATAGTGCCAGGGGTGGGGGAACAGTTGGACTCGATGATCTTTGAGTTCTTTTCCAACCCAAATGATTCTGTGACTCTATGGTAGGAAGCATCTCATCTACAGCCAGTAGAAAGGGAGAAGCACTTCCAGAAAACAGATGACCCCAACATACCAAAGCAACGTGTAAGAAGTACCTTCTTCTTCCCACCTGATTTTTAAACATAAATCAGTCCACAGTAAGTGTGGATGCACACTGACCTCTCTTTAAATTAATGCAAATACGAATAATTTCTGTTCCGGAGAAGAACGAGGGTTTGATCTCTTTGCTCGCACGAATTTCCCGGGAAGAAGGTGAAACAGGATGACACTCATTTGAGAAGTATGTTGCATTTTTGCAAAGTCAGAGCATCATTCATATTTGACAGGAATGAACTAAAACCATCTTTGTTTCAGGCTTTAGCAAAACTAGAACAAATGGAGTCAGCCTTAATCCCATGGGAAGAAAACGCAACTGTGTTTCCAAATTCTTTAGGTTTCAAGTTATAAATCATTCATCCAGTGCAGGACTGCAAGGGGTGAGGTAACACACAGCTCTGAATCTGGTGACATATTTCCCCTGTCCTTATTAATTAAGATCAGATGAATATGTCAGTATGAACATATGTTCTCCAAAATACCTTGACCTAACAAAATCACACCCCTCCTGGTAGTAAAACTCATCAGGACAGCTACTATTGTATATTAACATCATGGAGCTTTGGTGAGAAGTCTCCATAAGCGTTCCCGGGACAAGCAGAGCAAGTGTCTTGTGTATTTTTGGTGGAAAACGATAAGCAGAACAAAAGGTGTCAGTGTAAGAGTCACCTGAGATCCGACCGATGCAAGTGATGAAGGCTGGAGAGCCTCAAGATGCCATGGGTCATCTTCCAGATGCTTGACCACACCGATCTCTGGAAGTTGATGGGAACTTGCACGTTGACCACACGTGGAGACACCAGCGCGTATCTACATTTGGACACTGACAGTCTGGGCCTGAATCCCACCCACGGTGCATTTTTTAGCAATTTCCCAGGATTAGATTGGATCTTGGGAACAATTTCTTCATGGAAGGGGTTATCGGGCATTGGAACAGGCTGCCCAGGGCAGTGGTGAAGTCACCATCCCTGGAGGGGTTGAAAATACACAGAGATGATGTTCTTATAGACATGGGGCAGTGTCATGGTTGGGTTATGGTTGGACTTGATGACCTTAAAGGTCTTTTCCAACCAAAATGATTCTATGGTTCTACAGTTCCACCAGAATGGTGGATCAGGCCCACCACAGGAAATCCTTCCCTAATCTTCTCAGCCATTCTCTGCTCTCCATTGTCACTCTCTCCTGATTCATTTCGGCCCGCTTGAAGGTGAAGAGCAGTTTTCAGGTAGGACCCTGTGAAAGTCCCATTATTTTTTCTCCACAAACTACCACACGTTGTCTATGGGTCTCAACACCAATGGCCTGAAAGGTCTAGACCAAAACGCATCCTTTGCAAGAGGAGCTGAGATGGCAGATGGTGATTTCTCCAAGGTACCATCCATGACTTCTCTTTGCTGAAAGAAGCCCAGAAATACATAACGTTGATTGGCACCTTCCCGTTCATAGGATATTTCTTAGTGCTGAAGAAATGTTACTCAGGTATCACCCTCCACGTCAAGTACACACAATATCATTCTCCAAGGCATATTGAGGTCCTTGGCAAGCCTGTGCTCTCCCAAAAGACAACACAAATCCAGCTTAATCCTCTCCTGGATTATGACCTGTAACTGTGATGACCCAATTTCAGACAAGAGGTGTGTCCACATCACATACTTTTCTTCTCTGATGTTGCAAGTTTGGAATTAAATAAGGAAATAAACCACCATAAGTCAGCATTTTGAAGGTCTGAAGTCTACTCTGGGGGTCTTATTTCTCCAGAAGTTGCCTTCAGCAGTGAGGAATGAGTCAGAAATGGGTCACTGTGTCCTACCACTGCTGTGACACACAGCCCTTCCACCTTGGGAAGATTTATAAATTCCTCCTTTATCTTATAACCCTTCATTTTTACCCTGTAACTTCCTCGGAATCCTCTGTGAGTCAGCAGGACATTTTAAGGCAAGATCGTTGCATGGCTTTGGAGCAGATAAATCATATTCCTGGGCCAACCAAAGGATGTTTTGGCAACATTATCCATCTCTTCTCTCATCCCCAAGCCCCAGAAGAGGGATGGAGTCAGTTCAGGACCTTCACGAAGCTGCTCCAGATGCCGTTGCCTCGATGACCCTTCCCAAGACAAGCTGAGGTCTTGGTGTGACCGTGTCGCACGAAACCGAGAGCCCCTTGGCACAAATCCCGCGTCTCACAATCGTGTTTTCAGCTCCTGAAGAAGTTCTCTTCCAAAAGGGATTAAAACATGAACATTGTCAATTGGTGCGTATTAGGGATCGCACGGCCGGCAAAAATATTTACCCTGGGATGCCGGCCAAACCCTTCCCACATGGTCATGTCCTGCGTCCCAAAGCTCTCCCAGGAACAAAACCAATAAATAAATACTTAAAGTTGGTGCTGTAGTTTGCTTTAGAGATGGGTACGTGTCCGGAATGAGAGATGGCTCAGAGCAAGCGCTCCCATTTGCTGAGAGAAAGCGCCAGAGCTTGATATGGGGAGGGTCAAAAGTGCCGCTTTAAATCACTTAATTCCTTAAAAATTGTCATTTTTGGCTAATATATCCTGGTCTTCATCTAAAAGTGACATTGCCTGCAAATGCCATCGCATCAGATGTGGACGGCGGCTTCTTTCATCCCCGCAGAGGCCTGGGGGCTCAATTCGCAAAGATCTTTTTCTTTGGAGATGCCAACAGATTTCTGCCCCTCGCCCCCCTCTCCCACTCCAACCTACATTCACAAAGGAAAACCCAAAACACATCACATAAATGGATCCTGTAGTGTCTGCAATGTAAAGAATTAGCTGAATGGGAAGAAATGAAGCATGGTCTTTATGTCCTAGTTACAGTCAGTGCAAACATCGCCGCTAATCCCTGTTGTCGGAGGGGAGCGGGGAAGGGACACGGATAGATCCCACTGGGAACATTTTGTCTCTCTCAATCTACACTTGAGATCACTTTTTTTTGGGGGGGTGTAATAAGATTGAGTTGTATTAAGAGGCCTGTAGATAATGTAAAGCTGGGGGGGGATATTGTTCGCCGGCTCTTCCACCGAATGTAGCACCTCCAGTCTTCATATGCCGGGAGGTCTTAGCAACCCATTCATTTCAGGGGAGAAAAAGGAAGCTATTCATTGCCAGTAAATCCCATTTTGCCATGGCAACCCCCCCCTTCCCGTCCCTGGCGCACAACAGTTGCTCACAGGGCTGTTTCAAACCAGACAACAAAACCAAACCATCGCCCATCCAGCCCTGGCATCTTCTGCTTTGAATCCCCTGGCGACATCCAGCCTGTGAGCCAGGGGAGGGACAACCCAGTGATGGGTAAAGGGTAAAAACGCTGCGTTGTCACCTTCCCTTGTCCCCCACCATCCCACTTTGCATCCCTGAATGGGACCCAGCTCAGCGACGGGATGTCGTAGCATCATAGAATCATTTTGGTTGGAAGAGACCCTCAAGATCTGCAAGTCCAAGCACTAAAGCAACATGTCGACGGTCTTGTCACAAGAGCTGCTGGGTACCAACCCAGTTCCCACCAGTTTGGAAGCCTCCAGTTGGCCTGGCCCCCTCCAGCCATCCTTGGGCACAATTCCCATGGCTTGCAGCCCACAGCCACCAACAGAAAACGTCCGTTTGTGCTGCTCATGGAGTGTGTCGGGCATTGGAACAGGCTGCCCAGGGCAGTGCTGGAGTCACCAGCCCTGGAGGGGTTGGAAATACACACAGAAGAGGTTCTTATGGACATGGGGTAGTGCAGGGGTGGGTTAACAGTTGAACTTGATGATCTTGGAGTTCTTTTCCAATCAAAATGTGGTTCTATGATTTTGGGGTTACTAAAGCTGTGTTCAAGCTGCCAGGGAAGCCATGGGAGATGTAGAGCTTCCCCCAGCAGAACATATTCCATTCAAGGTCTCACCTCTGTCTGTCCATCTCTCTCTCTTCCTGATGTCCCATTCCTGTGGAGCCATTAGATGCGTAGGACGGGTTGGGGTATGGGAACGGCACCCTGCAAGGCCAAAGTTCTTTGAGACGCTACCCCAAGCCACTTTGATCTTGTACTCAAACTACGTCTCAAGTTACAATTTCAACCAGAGCAACCAAGAGATTGTTGTCCCTGAGGGTGGTGAGAGCCTGTCCCAGGTTGGCCAGAGAGGTGGTGGATGAACCATCCCTGGAGACATCCCAGGCCAGGCTGGACGGGGCTCTGAGCAACCTGAGCTGGTGAAGATGTCCCTGCTCATGGCAGGGGGGGCACTGGGGGAGCTGGGAAGGTCCCTTCAACACAAACTGTTCTGTGATTCTAAGAGTGAGAAAGAAATGACCTGTCCGCTGTCTCCTCGCAGGAGCAAGACGTGATTCCTTTAAGTAGTTTTTACCTGTAGAGACTGATATTACGCTACAGGAGACTCATCTGGCAAGCAATGAAACAGGGAAACAGCAGCCAAAATACAGCCGAGCAGCGTGGGGAAGACGCGACCTCCTCGTGGGCTTTAACTCTGCAGCATCACATCTGCTGACAGCAGCTCTTCCTGAAGAGCTAAAAATTACATCGCTTTTTGGTTACCCTGAATTCATATTTAAGAGCAAATTAGGGATTCCTGGCATAATTTCAGTTGCATGAAAAAAACAGATTGAAGAACTTGTTTTGATTAAGAATTAAAGGGTCGTTTTCTTTTTATAAACGCAGAGAGAGTGCAAAACATCAAGGAATAAAAGCTAATGTTTGTGCCAGGTGTTTTTAGAATAAATCCCGGGAATACCACAGATTTTATCCTGCACTTTATTATTGACTGTGGCAAACGAAGCCCTTCTGGTGACCCAGGCTTTACCCTGAGACATCCTGGGCACTAAACCCTCCCTTTCCACAGGCAAACAGGGTCAGGCGGTTGGTCACACCACAGCCTATTCATATTTTAAACACCTCCCAGATCCTTTGGCAAATTGCTCTGTGTGGTGTTTTTTCAAAGCACACAATTAATGTCATTATTTTTAGTGGCACTTCTCCTTCAGAAGTTTCTCACCTCACCAAAACACCTTCCCAGTAAATCCAGCACATACTGGGATCCACCCCCACGCTTGCAGCCATAAAACAGTAACTTTAGAGTCAGATAAGACCCCTGTCTTCAGAAAGCAATATCTCTAAATCCAATATTTAGTTCAGCCGAACAGACCATTCCTGGATGCTACTTGTCTCCGTTCACAAGAACGAGCATCTGGCTTGCTGAGATATTTCAAATAAGTTGCGACGAATCCCACCAAAAAGCCTCCCTAGAAATAAATCCCTTAATGACAGAGTTTGGCTCGCACCAGATTCACCGCAATCGTGGGAGGAAGGGAGGAAAATAAATCCAAAGGCTTCGCCGTTCTCAAATTTTCACTCAAAGGGCTTTGACGTGAGAAAAAGCAGATTAGAACTAAGCGGTTGGAGAAACTTCTGCTGCCAGCTGTCTGTCCTGCCTCGTTCCCCTCCGCTGTCCCCGTAGACGTGACACAGACAGCCTGGCTCAGGCAACAGCTGTGAAACCACTGGAAATTTCACACAGATTTGGGGTTTCTTTCATATGGGAAGTGTAACGTGCAGCTGTTGAGCAGCTGCTCCGCGGGAGCTTAACCACCCGTGCGGCAGCGACGCGGGTCGTGGGCAAGGATGAGCACCTTGGGGCAACCAGAGCACCCACGGTTGATCGGTGTCCATAAATCGGAGCTTGGCCGTTGGTCCACATCAGTTTTGACGCGGGAACGTGGTTTTGGGATCAGTCTCTGAAAGGTCTTTGCTCCTTTGGTTTGGTTCCCAAAAGGGGTCAGGCTCTGGGCCCACAAACCCAGCTCAAACCCAACTGGAAGGTGCGTGGAAGAAGAGCTTTGACCTTGCAAAACCGGACACGGTGTCTGCATTCTGGGAGGCCTCAAAGTATTCAAGCATGTGATGTTTGGACTGAAAGACCTGCACCACAACGAAATAACACGATGTATTTGGGAGAGTTAAGAGCCACACTCTCCACTACTTGACTATTTTGTTTGGCCAAAGCCTTAAACATTGGTGGCCACTTGGCTTTGGCTAAACCACTCAGGACTGAAATGAACCATGGACCCACAGAATCATTTTGATTGGAAAAGGCCCTCAAGATCATCGAGTCCAACCGTTACCCGAGCACTGTCACTAAGCTGTGTCCCTAAGAACCTCGTCTATGCATCTTTTAAGCCTGTTTCGCATCGGACCTGTGCTCCAAAGCCGCAGGTTGAGCGCAGGGTGTTGAGGAATGACATTACACCGCTGTGTGGGATCTGCCAGGACCCCGTTTGCTCTTTAAGCCTCATCAAAATCAAATTTAGCTTTACGATCTGGGAAACGCTGTTTTTAGACTTTGAAAGCCAGGCTCAAACAAAAGGTTGCATGGTTAAACCGAAGCCACACCGGGAATGCGATGATTCAGGTGCCCCTCAACCCAACTGGAACGTCCACCACTGTTGGAGGGTGTGTTGGCATTTGTAGCTCCTGAACCATCTGAACAAAGACCAGGATCTGCCCTGAGGGCTGTTGTCTCCATAATCTGGGCCATATTTGTGTCTTGGAGCTGGGCTTTGCCTACCCTGCTCTCTACACATTGCTCGAAGGCAGAGAGAAGACGCTCAGGTGAGTTTGTCCTAACTTATCCAGATTAAGTATGACCTTTGGTTTATAACATCAGCCTCTTGATCAAGAACTCTCAATTTGCCACCTCTTAATTTCACCATAGTTCCCTCACCCACTCTATACAAGCCAAGAAAAGCAAGCAGAACATCAGCAAAATCTCTTCTTAGAACAAGGAACCAAATAATTTCTGTATCCTTCCCTTTGCATAGAGTTCCGGTTCATCCCATCCACTGTGTTTCCCATAGGAACGATCTTGTCTTTTCACCATTTTCAAAAAAGAACTGCATAAAAGCTTCAAACAATATCAGATTGCACCTTTTTTTCCACCATATAGGTCGTTTTATTGATAATTATAAGTGAATTTATTTAACCTGTTGGCACCCGTTTAAGAAATACTTCTGAGAAATGGTCCAGACCAGTTCCAGTGGTGTAATTTGGATCCCCGACGAGACAGACCAAACCAAAAGTGAAGGGGAAAACATGAGCACTGCAGAACACTATTCTATATCCACTCCGTATTTTTGCTGCACACGTCATATTGCAAATGCTTTTTTAATTTATTTGCACAGAACAAAGTGAAATTCAGGCTGTATATTTTAAGTAGTCACGCTCCCCACAATGGTTTCGTTGGGGTTGTATATTAAATATAAATCAAATATTTAGGAATAGACCCAGGGCAGAAACTCAGATCTACCCGCCCTTGAACTTCCCAGGGTTTTTGCATTAATACTTGTGTTACGGCCCGAATTTGGCTATTCTTGCCCTTTGACATGTTCTCAAAACCAACAAGGCTGTTGAACTTCCCACTGAGCAGCACTTACTCTGGTGTGTTTTTCCCAGGCAAAAAATCCCCCTACAGAAAAGAAACATCACAAGCAAAACATCCTCATCCCCGGCTACGTCTACCCCATAGGTACCACGATGGGAGAGAATATACCTGTTGCTATACCTTGAATATACCTCATCGCTAAACTGAGGGAGTGCGGTCTGGATGAGCGGGGAGTGAGGTGGAGTGTGACCTGGCTGAAGGGAAGAAGCCAGAGAGTCGTGGTCAATGGGCAGAGTCCAGTTGAGGCCTGGATCTAGTGCAGTGCCTCAGGGGCAGTGCTGGGGCCGGGATTGTTCAAGATATTCATCAGTGATTTGGCCGAGGGAATAGAGTGACTGTCAGCAAGTTTGCTGGTGACACCAAGCTGGGAGGAGTGGTGACACGCCAGAGGCTGTGCTGCCATCAGAGACCTGGACAGGCTGGAGAGTTGGGCGGGAAAATGTAATGAAATAGAACAAGGGCAAATGTAGAGTCTTGAATCTGGGCAGGAACAACCCCAGGTTCCAGTATCAGTCGGGGAATGACCTGTTGGAGAGCAGTGAAAAGGGACCTGGGGGTCCTGGGGACAGCAGGGTGACCATGAGCCAGCACTGGGCCCTTGTGGCCAGGAAGCCAATGGTACCTGGGGTGGGTTAGAAGGGGGTGGTCAGTAGGTCCGAGAGGTTCTCCTGCCCCTCTGCTCTGCCCTGGGGAGACCACACCTGGAATCTTGTGTCCAGTTGTGGCCCCTCAGTTCCAGCAGGACAGGGAACTGCTGGAGAGAGTCCAGTGCAGCCACCAAGATGCTGAAGGGAGTGGAGCAACTTTCTTCATGCAGCATCTTCGCTCCTTTTAAAGAAACATCCTCAGGGCTTTGGAATCTCAAGAATTTGGAATCAACTCTGATTTTGTTCTCTCTCTTTAGGTGGGAAATATTGCAAAGTTAATCGACCTCTTTAATCAAAGATCCTGAAATACGCCCACGCGACACCGCTGATAAAATCTGCGGGTGATATTAGTGTTGGCAGGATGGGAGTTATCATTGAGGGCAGGGCAGATGGGCACGGGATGATGGAAATCTCTCAACCAGCCAAACACATTCAGACAAATCCTATTTTCCCTGAGCTGTGTGGAAAGTTGCAGTGGGAGTTGCTACCTACACGGTGGGAAAATGCGTCCTGGAAGGTTTCAGATGGAAAAGATGAGGATGCGACGATATCACGATGAGGATGCAGGTGCAACGATGCTGAAAGAGCTGGCAGCGATGGAAAAAAGATATAGTTAAAGGTAGAAGGAATATTTTCGGGTCTCTGCACCAAAAGGAAGGACAAAAATTAATGCAACTCCATATCTCTGGATTGGGAAAACCAAAGAAGTAAATAGGTACTAATGGACACCCAAAAGCCAAAGCCAGACAACTGCAAATTAAGAATCAAGTGCCTTTTTGCAGAGTGTTTGATTAACCACATGGAACAACCATCATGGGACACGATAAATCTGCATTTCTTGATCTCTCCAGCTCCAGACAGCACTTTTCTCAAGAGTATTTTAGCCAAATAGAAGTTATTGTGAATAATGGGGGGAAACAAGGAGGAGCTTTGTCTTTCTCCAGTTGTGTCGGGATATTTGGTTTTGGTAATCACCTGATGTTTTAATCCTTCCCTTGCACAAGTCAGTGTCCTTTCAAGTTGCCTTTTCCTCTTCTTGCTGAGCAAGGATGAGAACAGCCCTTGATTGGGACACGCCAACGAAGACCAAGAGAGCGCCGAAAAGCCACCACGCAACACATTTAACCCTTAATATCAGTAAAAATGCACTTAACTGGAATAATGTGATGGGGTTGCTCAGCAGGGTTCAGGTTGATCAGCAGGAGTCTCTGTGCCAAGGACAACCCGTGGTGGCCTCCTCCTCAAAACGAGGGGTGCAGCCCTCGGAGATGGGGGTTCCCACTCTACAACCCTCGCTCTTAAAGATTCTAAACGCTGCCAAGAAAAGAATAGAAGGAGGCATTTGAGACATTAAATCCATTTGGGTAGGGGCCCAAATTCAAGACATATGTCTCAGGGTTTAGGAAAACGTGTCCGTGTCCTCACGATGTCACCGCTGTGGCCAGTTGCTATTGGCCCCCACGCTGGGGTTGGACTAAATGAGCTTTGAAGGTCCCTTCCAAGCCAAACTATTCCATGATTCTATGATGGTCTGTGCTGGAAGACCATTCTATGATGGTCTGTGCTGTTTGCTTGCTAGTAAATCCTTGGAAAAATGCAGGACAGCCTATTTTCTCAATGTACAACGTGATGTTTTCTGTCCGACTCCTGATAACGATCAACTGAGCAAAGTGAAGCACCAACTTCTTTTTTTAATTAAAATTATTATTTCCATTCTTAGAGTTGTCCAACGTAAAGCTCATCTGCTTAAGATCCTGCGCCGGAGGGTTCTCCTTCCACCCAAAGGCTCCTCATAGACACCTTGCAAGTATTTTAATGCAAGCATAAATGATTTGATGCTTATGAAATTGTCCCAACCTCTGCAGCTCGGCTCTCCTTCCAACAATGCGTTCTCTGTGAGCCCCTGAATAGCAAACATCAGCCCATAGTGATAGAGCTCCAGCCTTAACCATGGGATAAAAGTGCTTTTCAATGTGTACTTGGGAGAAAAAAAATGTCTTTTAATGCTCACACAGTACTCCTTTTAAAATGCTAACGCCACTTACAGCTATTGAGAGGAAGAAGTCGGACTAATCTTAGCAAGACGTTCCCATGACCTTTCAGTATCTGCGATATTGCAACTTTGCTTCAAATTATCTTTGCAGGGCAAAACAATGTAAAATCTACCGAAGGATTTATAGCAGACAAACGACTACTTGTTAAGAAGCCAAAATATTATAAGAAGAGATTTTGGGTGGCTTTCTGAAGCTGGTACTGAAGCGAGAGCAATTCCCAGTGGGAATATTGAAGAGCAAAATGAAAGTGAGTGAAAGGGCTCAGCGGTGATTTCATACGACACAGAGTGTACCTGGGGAACTCAGGTACAATCCTTCCCTTGCACAAGTCAGTGTCCTTTCAAGTTGCCTTTTCCTCTTCTTGCTGAGCAAGGATGAGAACAGCCCTTGATTGGGACACGCCAACGAAGACCAAGAGAGCGCCGAAAAGCCACCACGCAACACATTTAACCCTTAATATCAGTAAAAATGCACTTAACTGGAATAATGTGATGGGGTTGCTGTGATATCAGCTCAGATTAGCCCTTAAAAATGAAGCAACAGGGATGAAACACTGTGACCCCATTAACTTTCTCAGCAACTATTAAAAATACTCCGAAAAAATAAAGTTGCAAACCCCCTTTTGTTAGGAAGCAAGGCCGTGAAAGTTGGAAAGAATCAGCAGATTAGAGATGGTAAAATGAATCTTTAAGCAAATTCGCATCAAGCAGCAGCGCTGCGATACCAGATGGAATGGACTGGACATGGCACTTAGTGCCATGATCTAGTCAATGGACTGGAGTTGGACCAAGGGTTGGACTCGATGATCTCTGAGGTCTTTTCCAACCCAGTCCATTCTGTGATTCTGTGAACAGGCTGAATTAGGAAAATAAAAGAGAAAGACAGAAGGAAATTTCTCCTCCCCAATGTCTTTGTGTACAGTAAATTGTGCTCGCCAAGTTATTCAACACCTCTGCCAAACAAAGCTCTACATGTTGTAGCCGGTCAGGCTGACCGAAATCCCAAAGAAATACAACAGCTGGGATAAAACAGAAATCCTGGCAGAGAAAATATATCAAAATGCTATAAGATGGTAACAAAACAAACAAAAAAGCACAAAACCTGATATTAGCTTTGGCTGTAATCAAAATCCGACGGTCGGAGAGAAGCTCGTGCCAGTCTGGCTCTGCTGGGGCTCCTGACAACGACTCTGTCCTGATGTGATCCCTGGGTTTTGCATTTCAAAAGTGAACCTCCAGCGCTTCACTCGAACCCTAAAAAGCAGATTAGATTGGTCAGTTCATCGCAGGAGTTGGCCAGGGCGCAGGTATTGGTTAATGCTGGGGGAACCGTGGTGATGCCCTTTGGAAAACTGGCCAGAAGCCTCGTGGCTTTTAAAATGTATTTTAATATTTTTAAACAGAAGCAAGCTGCTGAGTGAGACATTTGACACAGTGTCCCACAGCATCCTCACCGCTGAACTGAGGGAGTGCGGTCTGGATGAGCGGGGAGTGAGGTGGAGTGTGACCTGGCTGAAGGGAAGAAGCCAGAGAGTCGTGGTCAATGGGCAGAGTCCAGTTGAGGCCTGGATCTAGTGCAGTGCCTCAGGGGCAGTGCTGGGGCCGGGATTGTTCAAGATATTCATCAGTGATTTGGCCGAGGGAATAGAGTGACTGTCAGCAAGTTTGCTGGTGACACCAAGCTGGGAGGAGTGGTGACACGCCAGAGGCTGTGCTGCCATCAGAGACCTGGACAGGCTGGAGAGTTGGGCGGGAAAATGTAATGAAATAGAACAAGGGCAAGTGTAGAGTCTTGAATCTGGGCAGAACAACCCCAGGTTCAGTGTAAGTTGGGGAATGACCTATTAGAGAGCAGCGTAGGGGAAAGGGACCTGGGGGTGCTGGGGACAGCAGGGTGACCATGAGCCAGCACTGGGCCCTGGTGGCCAGGAAGCCAATGGTACCTGGGGTGGGTTAGAAGGGGGTGGTCAGTAGGTCTGAGAGGTTCTCCTGCCCCTCTGCTCTGCCCTGGGGAGACCACACCTGGAATCTTGTGTCCAGCTGTGGCCCCTCAGTTCCAGCAGGACAGGGAACTGCTGGAGAGAGTCCAGCGCAGCCACCAAGATGCTGGAGGGAGTGGAGCATCTCCCGTGTGAGGAAAGGCTGAGGGAGCTGGGGCTCTGGAGCTGGACAAGAGGACACTGAGGGGGGACTCATTCATGTTTACAGATATATAAAGGGTGAGTGTCAGGAGGATGGAGCCAGGCTCTTCTGGGTGACAACCAGTGGCAGGACAAGGGGTAATGGGTGCAAACTGGAACGCAAGAGGTTCCACTTAAATTTGAGAAGGAACTTCTCAGTGAGGGTGGCAGAGCCTGGCCCAGGCTGCCCAGGGGGTTGTGGAGTCTCCTTCTGTGCAGACATTCCAACCCGCCTGGACACCTTCCTGTGTAACCTCATCTGGGTGTTCCTGCTCCATGGGGGGATTGCACTGCATGAGCTTGCCAGGGCCCTTCAACCCCTGACATTCTGGGATTCCTTTTCTGCTGTCAGTGAGTAGTTCTTTTCCCTACTAAAAACAGTCATTAATTTTACTAGCAACAGCTGTTATCCTGGCCTCGGCTCAGCAGCACCCGTTCTCCTCATTCCGTGTGGCTGGTAAGACCTTCAATCTGCAAAATATCAAGTCAAACTCTGATCTTTTGGACTTTTTCTTTTAAATCATGTGCATCTTTGCTTGCCCGGCCCTTGACCGGGGATAAACGGGGCCTGAGACCCGTGACGCTCGGCACCACGGTGTCCCTGGTTTGGTGCTCACGGCCAAGTGATGGAGGTGAGGCCTACAAAGCCCAACCAGACCAAAGGCCACGAACTGGGCGCCTTCAACATTTTCACCCATCTCACATGTCCGCATCAGCCTCTTGCTAAGCATTGGGGTTCCTAAACCCCTTGGCATTGCTGGGAAACTCTGAAAGAGGGAAAAAAGATCCTTTCCCTGACGTTTGGTGCATCGAAAATTGGCAATGCCAGACATTTTGGCTTGCTGCATTCAGCCTGAAGGCCTCTTTGTCTAACGTGGCTTATTCATAATTACTCAAGCTGCTAATTTTACTCTTATGTAAATGACGTTGGGAGGCAAAGCACGAAGGCAGCGAGGCACGTACGGGATAATGGGTGGGAGGAGGAAAGAAATGAAGCTAGCATGACATGAGAACAGTGCCGAGCCGATTCCAGCAAACAGAAACACTTTTGGGAATTCCCTAGAAATCCGGGTGGTAAAACCCAACTCCTCCGATTAACAACTGAAAAGCTGGAAGAGTGAAAAGACTCAGGCTCAAGTGGGAAAGAACCAGTTCTAGTGCCACATTCATCCCCGAATCAGCCCCATCGCTGCCTCTTTTAGCCTCGCGGTCCTCAGTTCTGCCATCCCAAAGGCACAGCCCTCGGAGGTGGTTGCGTCAAGACGTCTGAAGACATCCTGCCTTCATTTATCGCTGACAAAACTCCAAATGAAGCCTTATAAACAAGCTCGCTTGCTTTGGGATGCAGAGCAAACACAAGCAGATGCACACAGCAATTCGCAGGAGGCTGCCCTAAGCACATTTATTTCGGTGCTGGTATTTACCCGCTTAACCAGCACTTGTTTTCCATCTTAAACCTCATTAGTCTTTAATAAAAGGCGTTTACACTCGCAGCACATGCCTTGGCCATCTGGCTGGCTGCACCGTGTATTTTGGAAGCCATGAAGATATCAAGAGAGGACAGGACCGATTTCTACAGAGCGCTGATGTTGTTACTTGCTTCACATAATGCAGAGAAGCACTGAAAAGCAAAACGCAGCTTTTAAAAGACCTACCAGAGTCCAGCAAATTCAACGAGTCCATAGACTTCGAGCACTAATTTGTTCAACTAAACCTTCCCTAATGAGCCATAGATGTGAGCTGAGAGCTTGTGCTTAATGGCTGTTAATTCTTAACGTAATGGGTCTGAATCCTATGGTCAATATTTTCAACTCTTATTATTTGCTGGGCCTCAAACTTTTTCCCACAGAAGGTTTGGCCTCATGTACCTATTGCCAGCACATCTTTTCTTGGCTACCTTGCACAGACACCCAACAAAGTAGCCACAGACTTCATCAAATAGTGCTTCTAGGAAAAAAAGTAGTTAAAAACTCAGCTAACGAAGCCAAAATATAGTTTTACTGAGACATCTTTAGACAAGCGAATAGGGAGAAAGCAGCCAGAAGCCAAGTGCTGATTAAGATGTGAATGTTCACACAGGCTTCAGGAGGACAGGGCTTCACCTGTCCCAAGTCCATGTGCTGTCCCACCACCCAGTCACAGAGAACAAGGGAGAACCACACACAACCTGAGCTTGGGCTCCTTACCTGCAAGGGTCACAGACTTTGCTCGAGGCTGTTTCCTCTTCCAGATGAGAGGAAACAAAGCTACACGATGTTAATTACTGGCGAAAAGAGAAGGTGATTCCAACTTCTTTCCAGGAGAAAGAGCAGCATGTACCAGCCAAAGTGCTGAGCCAGCTAAGCACCATCTCTGTAATTAAGCATAACCTTAAGAAGGTATTTTCTTGTTTTCTCTACTTTTATCTTTGTTCATTTACTCCAAATCTATGTTTTTAGTGTCATGCACTCTTTGATCTGTCTGCCTTGTCCAATGGTACAGTTGGGTGAGCGTGAGGTGAGACATAACAAGGTTTTCTCCTCACCTGGGGCTGGTGACTCTTCCAACAGGGATACAAGGACATGACTCCCCAGCGCTGCCTCCGAACGCACTGGTTCAATGGGCACTGAGGTTTGCTTTGGGTCAGATACGAGAATCATTGAGTCATTTGGGTTGGAAAAGACCTTCAAGATCATCGAATCCAACCATTAACCCACCCCATGTCCCTGAGAATTCATCTCTGTGTATTTCCAACCCCTCCAGGGCTGGTGACTCCAGCACTGCCCTGGGCAGCCTGTTCCAATGCCCCACAGCCCTTTGGGGAAGAAATTGTTCCCCAGATCCAACCTCAACCTCCCCTGGCGCAACGTGAGGCCGTTTCCTCTCGTCCTGGCGCTTGTTCCTGGGGAGCAGAGCACAACCCCCCCTGGCTCCATTCAACCTCCTTTCAGGAGCATCAGCTGATGCTCTTCAGAACTTGTCTCCAGTTTTTAAATGCTCTTTTTGTTTTAGCTCCCCCATCACCACCTGTCTCACCACGAACCGTCTACCACACACAAAGCCTTTCAGCTCCACCACGCCACAATGGGCAACTTTGCACATAAACCCCTAATGTATCATACAGTAAAAACACCAACCTCATGCTTTGCATTTTCAAACACGACTTAGTGAAGCAGTTTCCTCTTCGAAGTCACACGATGGGTCTATTCCTTATTTCGTGCCCAGAGACACCCTTTAATCTTCAATTACTACAGCTCAGGGCAGCAACCCACCCCTCATGATGTCTCTTTATCACTGGACTTAACAGTAAAAAACAGGGCTGACGATACTGAGATGTCAAAATTCTTATTCCAAATTGCTCCATGTTCTGCAGAGCTTCATAAGCAATAAGCCACCTCCTGTCACATATTGTCATCCCTCACTATCTCCTTTTTCAACAGTGGGGTTGAGGCTGCGTGAATCAGCGAGTTGTAACATAATACGTTCTGTTTAACATCTTTCTTGATGATTTAGATGAGGGGATTGAGACCATCATCAACAAATTTGCCACTGACACCAAGTTGGGAGGGAGTGTGGAGCTGCTGGAAGGCAGGAGGGCTCTGCAGAGGGGTCTGGAGAGACTGGAAAAATGGGCCCATTCCAATGGGATGAAGTTCAACAAGGCCAAGTGGCGGGTGCTGCCCTTTGGCCACAACAACCCCTGCAGCGCTCCAGGCTGGGCACAGAGTGGCTGGAGAGCAGTCAGGCAGAAAGGGACCTGGGGGGACTCATGGACAGGAAGCTCAACAGGAGCCACCAGTGTGCCCAGGTGGCCAAGAAGGCCAATGGGATCCTGTCCTGGATCCAAACCAGCGTGGTCAGCAGGACAAGGGCAGTGATCCTTCCCCTGTGCTCTGCATTGGGGAGGCCACACCTGGAGTGTTGTGTTCAGTTCTGGGCCCCTCAGCTCAGGAAAGAGATTGAAGTGCTGGAGCGGGTGCAGAGAAGAGCAACAAGACTGGGGAAGGGACTGGAACACAAGCCCTGTGGGGAGAGGCTGAGGGAGCTGGGCTTGTTTAGTCTGGAGAAGAGGAGGCTTAGAGCTGAGCTCAGCACTCTCTAGAACTACCTGAAGGGCAGTTCTAGCCAGGTGGGGCTTGGTCTCTTCTCCCAGGCAGTCAGCAATAGGACAAGGGGGCATGGGCTTAAATTTAGGCTGGGGATTAGAAAGCAATTCTTTACAGAGAGAGTGGTCAGGCATTGGAATGGCTGCCCAGGGAGGTGCTGGACTCACCAGCCCTGGAGGTTTTTAAACTGAGATTGGCCATGGCACTTCGTGCCATGATCTAGTCAATGGACTGGAGCTGGACCAAGGGCTGGACTTGACCTCTGAGGTCTTTCACAACCCTGTCAATTCCGTGATTCTGTGTGACTCTGTAATAATATTATTCTGAGTAAAAAGCGATTTTACCAAGTTAACCTTTCCAATATTCTCTGGATGTCCAATTCTAGCTAAATAATAGTCTGGGGCACTTTAGAAATGAATAAAATGGACTGAAAAGAGAAACATTTCCATCTTCTTTTGATAAAGGCTACTGAAAAGCTGCTCTGCATGGGGCTGATGTTTTCCCCTCCTGGGGAAGATGTTAAGCACAAACTCTCAGTTCCACACGTTATCGCTTCATGTCCAAAAAAAATAAACCATCAGCACCATCGTATCCATTCGCAGAGCTGGAAATACGCTCAAAGAACCTCGACAATCCCTTAGGAAGCATCAAACAGCAGAAAATAATTCTGTTTCCCTTCCACATTATCTTCGTAAATTAAAATCACAGCCAAGTGGTGGGATTACATAGAAGCTGAGCCTTACGTGTCCAAAGCAGACTGGTACATGATGGGATAGAGAATTAAATCAGAGCTGAATCACCATTCTCCACTCCTACCACCCGCTGAGGTTCATGGTGTTTAGAGGTTTCTTTAAAATCTTCACTCCTGGGCATCTTTGTGTAAAGGGAAAACGCAGCTGTCGCCAACATAAAACCAAAACCTCCTTCTTGTGGATGCTGGAAAAACAAGAATCAAAGAGCTCGAAAATTAAAAGGTAAACGAGCCCCACTGAGTATGTTATTCAAATAAGCCACTGTGATTTCGAGCAATTTTCTGTGTTGGGAAGAAGAGACAGGGAAGTGATTAACTTTTAACTAATTAAAGCGAGAGAGCCAGGGCTGAAGCTGGTGTTGAATTCAAACGCTCCTGTAAGACAGATGTGACTGTTCTAGGAGACACCTTCACATCTGGAAACCGGCTCCTGGTCAAGTTCAAGATCTCAGCCCCTATAAAGTGTTAAAATAAATCCATTTGCCAAATTTTGGGGAAAAAAACAGTTGCAAAGCATCTGTTTCAGCAAAAAATCGTAGCTCCTGCTGCTGTGATATTTGAAGATTAGGCTACAGAGATGCTAATCAATGGGATAATTTCAAGGGAGATCGTTAGAAGGGACAATTTTATTATTGTCAGATTATAGCATTTACCACATAACATCAACTAGAGGTGAAAAGCTCTATCTAGGAGATACAGAGATTGGGTTGAGGGGAAAGAAATAAGGGAAAAAATCACGATTGAGGATGTGGATTTCTTCAGAAGTCGTGGTCAATGGGCAGAGTCCAGCTGAGGCCTGGATCTAGTGCAGTGCCTCAGGGGCAGTGCTGGGGCCGGGATTGTTCAAGATATTCATCAGTGATTTGGCCGAGGGAATAGAGTGACTGTCAGCAGGTTTGCTGGTGACACCAAGCTGGGAGGAGTGGTGACACGCCAGAGGCTGTGCTGCCATCAGAGACCTGGACAGGCTGGAGAGTTGGGCGGGAAAATGTAATGAAATAGAACAAGGGCAAGTGTAGAGTCTTGAATCTGGGCAGAACAACCCCAGGTTCAGTGTAAGTTGGGGAATGACCTATTAGAGAGCAGCGTAGGGGAAAGGGACCTGGGGGTGCTGGGGACAGCAGGGTGACCATGAGCCAGCACTGGGCCCTTGTGGCCAGGAAGCCAATGGTACCTGGGGTGGGTTAGAAGGGGGTGGTCAGTAGGTCCGAGAGGTTCTCCTGCCCCTCTGCTCTGCCCTGGGGAGACCACACCTGGAATCTTGTGTCCAGCTGTGGCCCCTCAGTTCCAGCAGGACAGGGAACTGCTGGAGAGAGTCCAGCGCAGCCACCAAGATGCTGGAGGGAGTGGAGCATCTCCCGTGTGAGGAAAGGCTGAGGGAGCTGGGGCTCTGGAGCTGGACAAGAGGACACTGAGGGGGGACTCATTCATGTTTACAGATATCTAAAGGGGGAGTGTCAGGAGGATGGAGCCAGGCTCTTCTGGGTGACAACCAGTGATAGGACAAGCGACAGTGGGTTCAAACTGGAACACAGGAGGTTCCACTTGAATTTGAGAAGGAACTTGTTCCTGGTGAGGGTGGCAGAGCCTGGCCCAGGCTGCCCAGGGGGTTGTGGAGTCTCCTTCTGTGCAGACATTCCAACCCGCCTGGACACCTTCCTGTGTAACCTCATCTGGGTGTTCCTGCTCCATGGGGGGATTGCACTGCATGAGCTTTCCAGGTCCCTTCCAACCCCTGACACTCTGTGGTTCTGTGTGAACAGCAAAGTATTAATACACTTCAATCAGCAAAATCGACTGCATTCATTAATAGGTTTAAAACCCCCTGTTTTATGAACACTTAAATGCAAAAATTATATATTTGATCTTTTTCAAGTGTTTCATCAATATGAGATTGCACTGGGGGTTTTCTTTGAACAGCAACAGCCGATGGCAGCAAATTCCCCGGCGAGCATTTCAAGGAAATGAGAAGCATCTCAGCGCATGTCGAAAGCTTCTTCTGTCACTGCATAGCACAAGAATATCCGCTGAATTAATACTGCAAAAATCCCCCTCTCGGGTGCTCTGAAATTTTCTCAGAAGACGAAGCCCCACGGATTTCTCTGTAGTGATAAATTTCTGTGTGTCTGTCCAAAGTAAGATAGCTTTGCAGGATTAACTTAGAGAAAGCCTCCGTAGTTGGGCTTTCTTTTAAATATTTGTGTGATGATAGGTTTCCCATTCTCCAAAGATCTGGAGAGGGAGCGGGGACCCATCCCAGTTGGCAGGATGGGATGTTTTAATGGTATCTGATACTTTTACAGGCTGGTGCGTTCCCTCTACATCCATCTTATCCATCTTACGTCAACGGCATCACATAAAGCGTCGCTCAGAAGCCACCTTGGTTATAGAATCACAGGATGGTTTGGGTTGGAAGGGACATTTAAAGCCCCCCCTGCCATGAGCAGGGACATCTTCACCAGCTCAGGTTGCTCAGAGCCCCGTCCAGTTTGGCTTGGGATGTCTCCAGGGATGGTTCATCCACCACCTCTTGTTGTCTCACCAGTTGACTCCCATTTCAGTTCTCATGGACCGAAGCTTCACCAGCCGCAGCGATACCTCCAGAGCAGAACACGCTCAGCCCAGCTCTTGCTCTTGTTATTCATAAACCCTAATTAGAAAGTACTTTCTCCACCCATGCAGTATGCAGAGGAGTTGGTTGCATCATTGGCTTTGATGTTGAGCTACATCAACCGATTCGGCCCTATCCACGGAGCTGTTTGTCCAGGAGAACCCCAACCCAGGGAGGAGATCATGGACCTGTAGGATACCAGCTCAGAGCTCCCCTTGGACACGGGATGAGCAGGATTGTGCCATTTTTTGGAGCAGAGCCACGAGCAATCATTGCTACCAGCTCTCCCTTCGAGTCAGATTGGAGAAAGTTATTTTCTAGCTCCTTTCATAGAATCATTTTGGTTGGAAGAGACCCTCAAGATCATAGAGTCCAACCATTAACCTGACTCCGGCACCAAACCATGACCCTAAGAACCTCACCTATACATCTTTTTCCATATGAAAAGGCCTAAAAATGTGAATGAACCCGTTGATATGGCTGAGACCAGCTGCACTTTGTGTCTTCAGCCTTCCCAACACATATATTTGATGGGAAATGACTTAGTTCAGCGTTGGTAAAGCTCAGAATAACATCCAGCCTGGCACAATGGTTCACAGGTGGACAAGTTCTTTTAGGTCCTGAAGAACAGAAATACTAGAACACTATTTGCTTGTAGAAATCCTTTAATTCAGCCTGGGACTGCCCTTCCTGAAGCTGGTGTGGGGTTATTTACCCAGGCGGAAAATCACAGGGTGTAACCAGGTGGGAATAACGTGACCTCAGATGGGATCTGATCTGGTCACCGGTCAAACAACCGGCCTGGCAGAGCAGCCCGTGGGGCCAGATGATAAAGAAAACCCTTTCCCTCCTTCCCTGGAGGAGAATTCAACGTGAAAGCGACTGCGACTCCTTGCAGAGCCTCCAGGCAAAGTTGGAAGATGCTGAAGATGCTCCCGCCTTCCCAATGCACATGAGATGCCCTGTGCCATTCCCCCATGCTACTTGGTGGTGGGATGGGTGGTAGAGCCATGGAAGATTAGGGAGAAAAACACCTATTTTAGGCCAAGGCAAGGGTTGTTAGAAGGTTAATGAAAGAGAAAAGTCACCATCCTACTCACAGCTCTTTAACAGGAGCATAGTTGGACCACTGACATCTCTTGTCCTTCTGCTATCTACTGTAGGTGGAGAAAAGTCCATCTGAAGACCTACCCAGCAGCTGTAGATCACATCAACAGCCCCCTGAACACACAGAAGGACCTTGGCGAATGCTTTCGCTCCCTGACAAAACTTTGATCAAATTCTGTTGGGAAATGGCTTCAAAAATTGCAGACAAGGGAGGCAGCTCCCACCTGCTTCAGCCCAACACCCTGTGGGTCGCTCTCACCTCTTCTTTCCCATTAAGCCACTTCTGAGTTGATGCCAGGAGGTCGCCGCTCTGTCATTTGCATCCTCCTCATCGTTATCTATGGATAACCCTATGGATAAAAGAAGGATCGCGTCATCTTTGGTTCTGGGATGTCTCATGCGCACCAGAAGGAACACAGAGAATAATATAAACCAGAAATATATCCCAGACCTGGCGACCTCGTAGCCACATAATGAGAAACATTTCTCTCTAACCAAAGACTTCCAGGGATAGAAACATTAAGAAATGATCTTAATGCTAAAAATTGAGACAAATTCTTCCAACCCCAAGACAAAGATTTTATAAATCTAAGAATTGCTCCCAGGGGTGGAAAGGGATAAGAAGCATCTCGTCAGGAGGCCACGCAGAGGTGGGTACCACTCCAAAACCACCTCGGCTAAGATTTTGGAGGCGACCAGCCCTGCTGTTTTACCCCAGTCCCCAATAGCAATGGGGTCCCAGGGTCCCCATCCCGGCCAGGCAGCATCATTGGGGACAACGGGCAGGACATGGGGGAGCAGGAGGTAAAAGCTGCTCCAAAGCACCTCAAATAAATGTCACAGCTAAAAATCCTCCAGGCAAATCGCTCCACAAACCCCAAAGCTTCTGTGTGTAGGAATTTTGCCATAACAGCCCCAGCAGGTATGCGGAGCCCACGGAGAATTTCCAGGACTGTATCTCACCCAGGGCAGCAGTGATTCACGCTTCCAGCATGGTTATTTCCCCCCCCCCCGCTTTCTACTTCTTCCCCTGCCCCATCTACATGACCCAACGCGGGTGCAAAACTATAGAAGCTGTATTAATAATCGCCTTTTATGTGGGTTTAATGATCTCTCTGGATCTGCCAGCCCGCAAACTTGAAACTCTTTATGAATGTGACTCATTCCCAGAGCAAACGTTCATTGGCCGACAAACTCTCCTGATTTCGCCCCGTAAAAGTCCTTTTCCTATTGGAAGAGAAGACCTGAGGTGTTACCTACACTGCAACTTGAGTTCACTGACTCCGAATAACCCCAGATACCGGTAGCATGTGATTTTCTTCTCATTCATTCATCCTCAAGCAGCCTGGTAATAAACACCGGTCTCCCCAGCAGAAACCTTGCAGAAATTCCCTTTGTACAGACACGCTTTCGACTTTTGCACCCGATATTTCAGAGTAAGACTATCTGCAGGACTAAAAATAAAAAACAAGTTATTTTTCTTCCCAAATATATTAAACATCCCGACTTGTTACAGTGCACTTAAAGGATTTCGATGAAAAGCCTCAATCTGTTTTGAATCAGCATCAGATCCCACTTAGGAGCTGGTGTCTGACCTGGAGATAAATGACGTCCGGTGAGAGATGAACGGATTGGAGAAACGATTCTAGATTCAAATACAGGCTTTGCGAGTGGTTCATAAAGCAGAAAGCTGATCCATATGGATGCTGCACGGTTCAGCACCGGCAATTTCAGGTGAGCCGAGGTTCCTGCGGTATTAAAACTTCTCGAATTGCTGCATTGTACAAAAATCCCCCCAAATTCCTGCTCTCCTGCCTCTCCCAGAGCTGCAGATGGATGAAGGAGCAGATTAGAGTCTCATGAATATCCTCAACTATCTCTCCCAACACAGAAAGAAATCAAAAAGAAGGAATTTCCTGCTTAAAAAGAACTTGGCTGGGGTGTTAAATTCAACCCCTGGACACAAGTGATGGGCTCAGCTGCTAAAGAGAAAATGATTAACAGGGCAGCATATAGAAATGTATAGATTTAACCTCCCGAACAAGCAAGTTTTTCAAGTTTACCATGTACATGGCCCTAGATGGGCGTCTCTTTTGTATGTGTTTCTGTATTTGTAGCACCACATGGAGCATCTCCCACCAGGACCTCGGTTCCATTGGAGCACAAATCAGCCTCAAAATCTGGACCAGCTCATTTCACCGACACATTTACACCGGTTAATCTGCTTTTTAAGAAAATCCGGAGCGAAGCGGACACGTGAGATGTAAAGGCATCTATAAATTGCTTCTCTGCGGAACAGGCTGTAATAAAGAACATCACCACGGCTCACACATGGAATAAAACATCTTGGATGTGTGCCTGGAACACGGCCACCTGCTGACAATCCACCACAACATTATATACATGGTGATTTTACCTTCCTATTACGCATCCCCAGGGTGTTCCTGAAACAAGACTGTGTTCAATTATATTAGGTAACCCTCTTTTTTTTTGGATAGGCATTTATTTCTTCGCTCCCTCCCCTAATTTACCTGCTAAAATGTTAATTTTAAAACATAACTTTTGTTCTACGCGCTTCTCAAATGCCTTCAGCATCCTATGCTGATTACACAAGTCACCAATACATTTTTGTGAGCGTAGACGTCGTTCTCGAGTATTTTTCCTCCCTTTTCTGCAAGGAAGCTGGTACCAGCAATGAAAATAGAGTGGAAAGCCCAAATGTGGATGGATGGAGAATGAAAAGAACGTCTCTTCTGTAGCTCCACACTTGGGATGCAACAGCCCCCTCACAACACATTATAGATTTCCTGTCACATAGGAAAGGTCACTCACGTCACTATTTTTTCCATGGTGTATTTGCACAACATATGTGGCTTCTCGTTGAGCTGTGACCACGTCAGCGTTGGCAAATTCCAGTGTTGGCCTCTTCTGCAAACACCCACTCCATTCAACAAACGGCACTAAAAATGACATTAAATCATGTGAAATGTCACCGGAGCCAAAGCACACGCACATGGATATTTTTCTAATATACTCATGAAACAGAGAAAATCTTTAATCACCACAGATTAGCAAACCCTGTCTGTTAAAAGACTAAAAAAAACCCAGTTTTAAATAGAAACAAACTAATTATTTGCTCATCGTGACACTAAGGTCAGTCCCGTCCTCCCACCGAGCTCTTTGTCATCCAGCCTCACAGAAGCCAAACGTGCGTATAAACTGTTGGGATCGGAGCCATCGGTGTGACATCCCCGTCCCGCATCCGTCGCACGTTTCGGAGCTTTGTCCCCCGGCCAAGGTCCCTTCCAACCCAAACTGTCCCGTGATTCCACGATCGTCTCGTGTTGAGCGGATGGGCAGCCCCTAGAACTGATAACAAAAGAGGCGTAAAGGTCCCAAAAGCCCCCAAACTTTGTCAGTGACAACATCTGGATTCTCTGAATCCACATCAGGGCTTTGATTTTCTGCCATTCACCTCCAAGATAAACTGTTCAATGAGCTGCATCAGCTCTTAGGTAGAACAATATATCACTATATGTGTTTGAAAAAACCTGAAAGACACGGATGTCTCGGTTTTCCAGCGCTGCCCCACGGTAGCGTGCATGGCATTCTTTCCTAGAAGCCTGCTCGAGTCATTTTTTGGTTAGATCATCTCTATTTAAGGCTGTTCAGAAAAGACAAGCAAGGGATAATCACCGCTGGATGAAACCCAGAGCGCTACCACAACGTCCAGCTGTTTGCTCCCTTCATCGCACGGAGATCGTCCCGCAGCGACGCGCTGCAAACACAGGCAGCGGGGTTTGTGGTCTTTTAATATTTTGCTTTTTCAGAAAGAGCGAATATCTCAGGAAACCATCCAAGGCGGGGAGAGACGGACACGGACGTGCCAAAACACGATGCATGTTGGACACCATTCCCCATTGCAACCTGCCAACGCGTTTCTCCAGCCGGCTGCTCTACGAGACGAGTTTTTCCATGGTCTGGGATCAAATTCAGAAGTGGCGAGATGTCCAGATGGTTTCTCCGCCGGGACAGCAGCAGATACGTGTCTTCCAGCTTGGAACCCACAGTCTGGCTTTGGGTCTCTGCATTGACTCAGAGCGGTCACTCGTTTTCCGAGGAAAAACCTTACACTTTGATGGGAATCTGGTTGGAAAAGCTAAACTCAGCACAAGTAGAATCACAGAATGGACTGGGTTGGAAAAGACCTCAGAGATCGTCAAGTCCAACCCTTGGTCCAACTCCAGTCCATTGACTAGATCATGGCACTAAGTGCCATGGCCAAGCTCAGTTTAAAAACCTCCAGGGCCGGTGAGTCCAGCACCTCCCTGGGCAGCCATTCCAATGCCTGACCACTCTCTCTGCAGAGAATTGCTTTCTAATCTCCAGCCTAAATTTCAGTTTAAGCCCCCTTGTCCTATTGCTGACTGCCTGGGAGAAGAGACCAATCCCCACCTGGCTAGAACTGCCCTTCAGGTAGTTCTAGAGAGTGCTGAGCTCAGCTCTAAGCCTCCTCTTCTCCAGACTAAACAAGCCCAGCTCCCTCAGCCTCTCCCCATAGGGCTTGTGTTCCAGTCCCTTCCCCAGTCTTGTTGCTCTTCTCTGCACCCGCTCCAGCACTTCAATCTCTTTCCTGAGCTGAGGGGCCCAGAACTGAACACAACACTCCAGGTGTGGCCTCCCCAATGCAGAGCACAGGGGAAGGATCACTGCCCTGGTCCTGCTGACCACGCTGGTTTGGATACAGGAAGGTGCCGGATGGACTCTTATCTCCCCCATCACCTTCACCCTTGTTTTGCGACCCATTTTTTTATTTGCTCAGCAGGTGTGGCCAACTTTTGTCCTCCTTGGAGAGCCACCAGCTGCTCCAAGAGACCTCGGTGACCGCCACGTTCCATACATTCCGGTCGCAATAAAATTCGAGCTTGAGTGCGAGTTCAGCCCAGGAAGGAACAAGAGTTACAGAGGGTTTAGCCTGGAGTTGCTCAGATCTCAGCCTGGGCTCGTTGCCAGAAATAAAAAGCTTCCTGTAAGCCCAGTCTAGAGACAGAGCTTAGTCACAGCGTGGATTTGAGACAGCTCTGAAGGGGCTCCAAGAATCCCCATGAACTTGAGCAAGGACAAGGTGGGATGGACATCAAAGACTCAGAAAACAGCACTAAGCAGCAGGTTTGGGGGTTCAAAATTGTAAATTCAGGTCTGAACTCTGCCTAAAGCCCATCTTAGGCCCCTAAGCTTTGTGGTGGGTCACGCTCTGGGGCGGGACAACCGCTTGGGCTCTCCCAGTGCTTGGGCTGAGCAGCATGAAAGCAGCAAAATCTGTCTCTATCTCCAGCACAGAGTTGTTTCCTCACCTCCCGTGCCTCAGTTTCCCTACCTGCTACAGGAGCCCAACAGTGCTCTGGGTGAAACTCACGCCACATATGAGGCCCAGGCATCACTACAATGTAATTACAACAATTTTCCTCATTAAACGTGGCTTTTCCTTCTCTGCCGAGAGGTTTCTCTGCTCACATCACCGCTGTTCCAGCCATGGCGGTCGGTTCCCGCACCGTATTTCATTTGGGGACGTCACACAAAGAGCGTGGGAAGCGCGGGGGGACCAGCCCATTGATCTACAGCGCCCGGAAAACCCCGGCGTGCTCGCTCCTTCTCGCCTCTTTGTAGTCGTGACCTCTCCGTGGCGAGGCCAACTTGCTCCTCGATGGCGTTTCAGAGCTGACCAGGGCACTGAATGGAGAATTAGCCAGAACACAGCGTCCTTTGTTAAAATACTGATATATGTCAATGGAGCAGGTTACTTTTCCAGCTCTCGTACCCATCAGCAGGTACGGACCTTCCTAGTGCGGCAGAGCCAGAGCGTAACAACCCCCGTTTCTGTGTGAAACACAAGCCGTGTTCCTCCATCCCGGCAGAGAAATCCGATTGCTTCAAATCAATCAACTGTTTGATATTTTGCAGGGCAAGAATGTCGTTTTATCGTCCCCAGGAGGCTCAGGGGTTCCACGCCACCTCTTCTTGCTGCCAGGTTACTGTCACTCAGCTGGCTTGGGGACCTTGAACATGGCACAACAGCCCAAGCTGGCAGTTCCTCCAGACCCCAACAGCTCCTCTTGCTCCTTGTCTTTGTTTTCCTGATGTTTCTTTGCTCTTTGACTTTACACAGTGTGGTGATGCTAATTGTCAGGGGGCTGGAAACCATCCCAAGAAGCTGGCACTACTCATGGGACTTCATTATCTTGTATATATTGAACACTAAGGCTGCACCTCGAATCCTGAGCTCAGTTTTGGGCCCCTCACGCCAAGAAAGGCCTTGAGGTGCTGGAGCGAGTTGAGAGAAGGGAACGGAGCTGGGGAAGGGGCTGGAGCACAAGTGTGATGGGAGCGGCTGAGGGACCTGGGGGGTTCAGCTGGAGAACAGGAGCTGAGGGGACACAGGGACACACAGAAACGGCCTCAAGTTGCGCCAGGGGAGGTTGAGGTTGGATGTGGGGAACAATTTCTTCCCCAAAGGGCTGTGGGGCATTGGAACAGGCTGCCCAGGGCAGTGCTGGAGTCACCAGCCCTGGAGGGGTTGAACAGACACACAGATGAGGTTCTCAGGGACATGGGGCTTCGCGGACGCAGCAGCAGCGCATTTGGACCTCCGTTCATAGAACCACACCACTTGAAGCTCAGGACTTGTCCCATGTTTTGGTCAAGCTTAACACAAAGATCAAGGTTTGACTGAAGGACATGGAAAGATGCTCCAAGAGAAACCCCAGGCTTTCACGTCGTGGTGTTTTAGCAATTAAGAGTCTTGCAACACTATCCCATGGTGGAAAGCAGTTGAGTGGAGCCACCAAAAGAAAAAGCGGGGTGGGATTTTGTTGGATGAGGCCCCCGTTGCACGACACAACTCTATTTTTCCCTTGTAGTAGCAAATACTGGAGCTAAAAGGCAACAAAGATGAAAGCCAAGGAATGAACAAAGGAAGAGGAGGAGACAAGGGGAGAAGGATCAGAGGTTAAAAGGCACCCAGAGCCTCATACAAAGCACTTGGCTTTTTCATCTTGGCCTTGATCAAGAAGGCCCATCTCGCTTTTGTACGGTCACAGGCCATATAATGCCTTGTTTTCTTCACCAAAAAGAAATACAACCCCAGATCTTTGCAGATACCAGCTCTCACATCAAACCTGAATAAGGGTCACATTTTTCAAAGAGGTCGGAATCTGTTATATTCTAGACCGAGGACATAAGAGGACCCAGAAGATCTGGGGTTTCTCTGAAGTTCTGCTTTCCACGTGAATGTAGATGACCAGTTTAGGACTGCTCTCCCTCTACCGTGCCTCACATTGGCAAGTTTTAAAGCAAATTGGCAAAAAACGAACAATCTCTAAGAATTAGCTATTCTACAAGGTTTCTGGAAGCTTGTGGTAGGCAGAACCCAAAGAGAAGGAGAAACCCTGGAGGTGTATCCATTTAAGATCCATCTATGGGTCCATATCCTATTAAATATTGGAGAAACACACAGCAGAGAGCCCTTAAAACTCCTTGTCCAGAAAGCTTTCAATTGTAGAATCATTTTAGTTGGAAATGACCTTCAAGATCATCGAGTCCAACCGTTAACCCAAGTCTGGCACTGATCCATGTCCCTGAGAACCTCATCTACAATAAGTTGCAATGGCCACAGACAGGAAAATATCGATTGACAGCAAGTGAATCACAGAGATCTCACAGTCAGAGCGTCGGCTGATTTATCTCTTGGGGTTCAACACCTTACCAACACTTATTAACACCAGAAGCACTAATAGTTTTGGTGGAGTCCAGAATAAACGCCCCATTATTTAAAAACACCTCTGCAAAGTGAAGTTCCCTGGGGAACTTTTTTCCCCTAAAGCTGCATTTAAAAAAATAACCCACAGTGACCCAAATCCCTAAATTTAAACAAGAAAATCAGCTGTTATTGAGAAAGTAATGTCGGTATTTTCAGCTGGTGAAGAGGAGGGTTCCTGATGTAGCCCGGAGCTCCTCTATCACAATAACGATGCTCCGGAGATCCGTGTTAACTTATGCGGGAAGAGAATACGCCTCACCAGTCTCCAACTGGTTCAACTGGTGGGAGGTGTGATGGGTGCAAGCCGTAGCCCATGCCAAGGCTTTATTTCACGCACCCTGCCATCCCGCAATACCATCAACCCTAAAAATGATGTTGGTAAGAGCAAACGTATCTTAAGAGTGGTTAGTAGACCTAAAACAAAGAGTTAGCCCCTAACTACTGCTGGAGAGGTCTATACATTATCGAATTATAGAAGAATTTGGGTTGGAAGTGACCTTCAAAGCTCACCTAATCCAACCTCAATATATTAATAAATGTCGATATATGAGATTACAGCCCAACAGAGATGGGTGCTGGTCTCAGCCACGAGGTTCTCCCGGTTTAGGTATTTTTACACAATATTTCCTACATTACATACATATTTATATAGTTATTCCTTACTTTCCTGCATGAATAGAGCCCGTTTCCAAGCACGTTACACACACGTTATGCGGTGGGTTAGAGACAGTAATTAAACAGTTTGGATCCCGATCCAAAATGACAAAAAGCTGTAACCACGTTGTTACTGCAACCCTGGTTTGGGTTGTCCCAAAGCACTGTCTTAAATTAATAACAAGGTTCAGCTCGCTGGAGCGATCCCATTTGGATAGGACTCGAAAAAAGAAGGTGTCTCGATACAAGCGGTGACTTCTTACTTCAAAGATACAACTTACAATGCGTAACTGTACTGGTGGGGAGGAATCAGTGTGAATTTTCATTCCTGGATTAGTCACGGGCTCGTTTCCCCATGCGGTTCAGAGCTCCACAGAGGCAGCGATCCAGACCACGGGATTATTAATGAGTGAACAGGAAAGAGCCCAAAACGACTCTGGGTTTCCAGACTGAGTTTCAGGGATCGGCACTCAAAACAACTACCGATTTATCTGCGATTTGAATTCGGTTTAGTTGGGAAATCTTGTTTAGGCTCAGCTTTTCTCTCAGCTGACAGCCCCTTAGTCATCAGCGTTAGAATCGAGTACGCATTGCTACAGGTCTTTATATCATTTCCCCCTCATTGTAACTCTCTAATCTTTCCCTTCGCACAAAAAGACGGTGACACAAACCAAATCACAAGGCCGAGATCTGGGATCAGCACAATCTGGGATCAGCTCAGCATTCCTGTACGTATTCCAACCTCTATTGCAAGACTCTTTTCCACACCGGTGTTATGAAAGAGCTTGCGATAAAGTTGCTGACTCCGGCTTTTTTCCCCATGTTCCGCACCCCTGCAATACATAAATTAAAGGTTCGATATAGAAATTAAAGGTTTGATAGAGAAATTAAACGCGACCCACCCCAATTTTGCCCTCAGCATCTCCCCACTCCTCTCCCCCTCACTCATTGGTTTATTTTTCCCTCGCAAATAAACAGTTGTGACTCAACATTGAAATCCAGACGCCGCTTTTCCACTTTGCTTCTCACAATTTGAGACGTTTCCCTTTATCCGTTGTTGCCCCTTTCGCCTCCAAACGCTCATTGCACAGACCCGATCACTTGGCTTCTCACTCTTAGGCGCAACTCAACCATTCTTGGGTGTTGATAAACAGAGCTTAATGTTCTTCTATCCTCCCAGTTTAAAGATCCAATTTCTTGGTACTATATTTCAGATCTATCGCTCTTTCCGCACCAGCCAAAGCCGCACAAGTTTCTCCCTTTCCCATCAGCTCCTGGTAGCGGAAACATCAGAAGAAGCCAAATCACAGGGACAAGCGTTGAGTGGTGGAGACACCAAAAAAGGTTCAGATTTCCCAATTTTGGAGCACCTATGGAAAAAGAACCACTCATTTTTCCTTCATGTGTTGCCTTTGATTCACGTTGAACATGGCCCAGTGGTTCCTGTCTCCATTTGCTGGATGCAAAACCCTCATTCGAAAGCCACAAGTTGACGGTAGTTGTGTCTGGATGTTCCATGAGATCACAACATCAAATCAGTTGTATTTGTGTTCTTTTAATCAGAAATAATTCTCCCATTATTTAAGAAGTGAGTTCCAGAACCATATTTTTCTTTAAAACAGAAATTATTTCAATTGTTTCTTAAAGATGATTCATTTTCCAATCAGCAGAAATCATCAGATTGGAGAAACTATCTTAAAAACCTTGCCTTGAGTAAATAAATCGAAATAACACCCAAGAAGTCACACCTACCGATTATTTGAGGCCACACGAATTTGTAAGCACCTATATATATATTATCTTAAAAATCACTTTGCAGTATTAAATGTAGCATTTATTAGGTCACCATTTCCCCGAAGAGATGCAGAAGGTACTAAAAAAATCATGAATGTAACTTTAAATATACTTAATACACATAAAATGCCTCATTTGTAAAGATGCTAGAGCTGGATATTTCTTGCAACTTCTTCCTATCGCATCTGTGTTCTTTTTCTTTCCACTAAACCAGCGGTATATTTATTTCCTGTGGATTTCTTGAAACAAGGAGACTTCACGCACCATTTGGCAGCTCGTTGCAAGCAGTTTGTACTTGAATTTCCAGAAACGCGGCGTGTTATTTACCCTGATGGTTGCAACACATTTCTCTGTGTAAAAGCTCCCTTAGATTTCACTAATCGTTGCCTTATTTTTTTGAATAAACAGCTGCTAAAGGCAATAAGAACATTGCAGGGTAGGAAACACACTACATCAATCTCTTTGACATTATTCCCAGAAACACTTGCTGCAAAAATCCATCTTCATTTTTCTTTAAGCAAGTCAAATAGTATTCAACGGGAAACGCCACGTGATCGCAGAGTTAAGAGTTGATATTCCACATCTACAAGGTTTTGGCAAGAAAACAAGAGCTTGCTTTAAACTAAGCCCATTGGAATAATATTTAGGAAACAAATAATAATCCTGGACAATACATCCCTACAGAATCCCAGAATGTCAGGGGTTGAAGGGCCCTGGCAAGCTCATGCAGTGCAATCCCCCCATGGAGCAGGAACACCCAGATGAGGTTACACAGGAAGGTGTCCAGGCGGGTTGGAATGTCTGCACAGAAGGAGACTCCACAACCCCCTGGGCAGCCTGGGCCAGGCTCTGCCACCCTCACCCCAACAAGTTGCTTCTCATATTTAAGTGGAACCTCCTGTGTTCCAGTTTGAACCCATTACCCCTTGTCCTGTCCCTGGTTGTCACCAGAAGAGCCTGGCTCCATCCTCCTGACACTCCCCCTTTAGATATCTGTAAACATGAATGAGTCCCCCCTCAGTGTCCTCTTGTCCAGCTCCAGAGCCCCAGCTCCCTCAGCCTTTCCTCACACGGGAGATGCTCCACTCCCTCCAGCATCTTGGTGGCTGCGCTGGACTCTCTCCAGCAGTTCCCTGTCCTGCTGGAACTGAGGGGCCACAGCTGGACACAAGATTCCAGGTGTGGTCTCCCCAGGGCAGAGCAGAGGGGCAGGAGAACCTCTCGGACCTACTGACCACCCCCTTCTAACCCACCCCAGGTACCATTGGCTTCCTGGCCACAAGGGCCCAGTGCTGGCTCATGGTCACCCTGCTGTCCCCAGCACCCCCAGGTCCCTTTCCCCTACGCTGCTCTCTAATAGGTCATTCCCCAACTTACACTGGAACCTGGGGTTGTTCTGCCCAGATTCAAGACTCTACACTTGCCCTTGTTCTATTTCATTAAATAAGATATTTGACATTTGCAAAATGTGCAGCTCACCCTGCATGGAGAAAGGAGCTGAAGGTATTTAGTGGACATTAACATCTATATTCTGCAAGTGGCAGATGCAAAGGGAAGGGATTAATGTCCCCTGACATCAACCACCTCAAAATTGAACTCCTGATCGCCCTCTTGCCTTCTTGTTTAACACAGATTAAAGTCACTGTGATGTGCAGGTCCCCCCTTCTCACTCCCTAGAGGGTGTAGAAAGCACTCAAGTGTCAAATTTAACTAGGGGGCTGGAATTAAATCAGAGGTGACCCGCTCCTGAATGCACGTCCGGAACCAAAGCGCATCGGAGTCCCTGGAAAAACAACAGCGGTAATTCTAGAAAGGGGTTTTTAGTGCTTTGCTGCTGCTGCCCAGAGGTTTGGGGGGCTCAGGATGGGGAGGAGGAAAAAGCAGCTCATCCAATGTCTTATTTTTTACTTCTTTACATGGCAAACGCTGGTTTTCCGCCCACACTGCCAGCTCCGCACAAACCTTTTGATTCTTTTTCTCTTTGAGAAACAAAGCGCAGACGCCGGGCCGGCCGCTGCCGAGCGCCGCTATTCACCCGCCCGAGCGGCGGCGGAGATTGGGGCTCAAGTTTCCTCCTAGTGAGACATGGGCTGACTCGAGCGCAGCCAATCTGCGGCCGAGGCTGCGGATGATGCCGGAGGGGAGGACCGAACACATTCCAGATGACGGAGCAGCCGCCAGGCTGAGTAAGCCGGCTCTGCTGAGCCTGACCTCGCTTGCACCACCACCCAGTCCGCCTACACCTTCTGGGGATGCTGCTCAGCTGCAAATTCCTCTTATTTTAAAAAACATTTCTTAGTGGTTTATACTTAATTTTTGCTTTTCTTCACCCAGTTCCAAGAATTTTGCGTTTCCTGTCGCCGCGTGGTTTGTGTTCTGTTGTAACCGCAGGCAAGTGGAAGGTGTTTTACAAAACAAGCGTTGGATTTCCCAAGGCGGGCTGAGCTCGGGGGGCAATATCACCAGCAGCACAAAGGGAAATCCCGTCTGTAAAACAGCATTTCAGATTAAATACGGTTACATGGAAATCGTACCGAAAGCGGCAGGGCTTGCTGGCTGAGCTGAATCCGTAACTCAGACACGTCTTCCCTGGATGAAGAAAATTCGAGGCAGACACAAGTTCCATGGTCAAGTCTTTTGAAAGGTGTAACCTACAGAAAAAAATCCCATTTGGGGTGGATTTGTCATTGCCAAAAGAAGCAAACCAGCTGGAAGGAGCTGGCTGGAGCATTTTCCTTCATTGCCTGAAGCATTAAGTACAACTTCATAAAGAAATTTTGTGGTACTGAGATCGATAAAATCCTTTAAGCTTTAGATTTCTGTCTTTGCTACATCCACGTTTCCTCCTCCTCCTCACCCTGAGATTTTGCATTAACTACAAACAACTAACGCAGCACAAATAATGTAAAAACCAAAATAAACGCCCTTATAAGGGTCGTTAAAAGCATTATTAACACCTGTTCCCAATTCAAGTATGAAAATCCTCCTCGACAAATAACACACACTTGTACAACGCAGTTTTTTAATCAGTAAAAGCCCTTTATCGCCTTATTTTGATCTCCGACAACTGTTGCTTGGTGACGTTTCCATGGTCTCCAAGCTCCTACCAGTGCTGGCCCTCAAGACCCCGTTGTCACCCTCAAGACCCAGTTGTCACCCTCACGACCCACTTGTCACCCTCACGACCCACTTGTCACCCCCATGACCCACTTGTCACCCCCATGACCCACTTCTTGAGAACTCTGAGGAGTGGAAATGAAATGTTCAGAACTGGTTGTGTAATTTGTGCAAAATAAGTTGAGCACGAACTTAGATACATCTCTTGGATGACAAAAAGCTTCTAGGAATCCTGAAGTCCCAACAGACGTCCATCCATCCATCCAACTATATTTATAGGGACCTTGACCTCAGCCCAACTGAAATTAGTGGAAAAAACACCATTAACTCCAGATCAAAAGCACCGTCGAACAGCCCAAACCCACATTTCACAAACTGTAGTTGCCCGGTATCCCCATCCTTTGCCTTCAGGTGGTGGGTGGCCTCGTCCAAGGCCGGTTTTGTGTGTAGGACCTGGTTGTCCCAAAGCAGAGCCCTGTGGGCATCAGCAAGACCTTGGGCTAAGCTCAGCCCGTCACTAATCCCACCTCTTTGGAGGAGATGCTGGAGCCCTTCTAAGCAGGGTTTTAGGCCAGCATAGAACCACAGAATCGTTTTGGTTGGAAAAGACCTTAAGATCATCAAGTCCAACTGTTAACACAGCATGACCAAGCCAACCACTAAACCATAGAACCATTTAGGTTGGAAGAGACCCTCAAGATCATCGAGTTAACCCACCCCTGTCACTACCCCATGTCCCTGAGAACCTCATCTGTGTGTATTTCCAACCCCTCCAGGGCTGGTGACTCCAGCACTGCCCTGGGCAGCCTGTTCCAATGCCCCACAGCCCTTTGGGGAAGAAATTGTTCCCCAGATCCAACCTCAACCTCCCCTGGCGCAACTTGAGGCCGTTTCCTCTCATGCTGGCGCTTGTTACTTGGGAGCAGAGCCCAACCCCCCGTGGCTTCAACCTCCTTTTGGGTAGTTGTAGGGAGTGAGGAGGTGTCTCCTCAGCCTCCTTGTCTCCATGGCCTGTGATTGGCCGTGGGACATGACTACAGGGACACGCAGTGTCACGTCATGGGTGCTCCATCAATCACGCAAGATCCCACAGCCATCCAGCCTGCAGAAGACCTCACGCCACCTGTCGAGTAAAGGAGCCGTAGGTAGTGACGGAGCAGGTACAACCAGCCTGTCGGGGAGCTGGTTGCTGAGCTAGGCCAAAAACCGAGCTCAAATACGGTCCAAAATAAACAACGGGATAATCCACTCCTCTGCGGAACAGTTTGTTTAGGACATGGTGCTGAAACCTCAAGTGCATTACAGCAGCGACACCATCCTGAGAGGCAGCTCTGCTGTTTGGAAGGGTACACATTCATGGGTTCTATGCGCACCTACCAAATGTAACAAATAGGTTAAACCCAGGAGAACGGCCATGATTTATCCCACAGAGTGATCCTCAGTCCTACACAATTGCTCCAGTTTTCTTCAGCATTCATAAATGGCTGAGAAGGAACCACCACAATTCCAACTGGGAGGTCTTGCATCCACTGCAAGGAGGACAACAATCATCTCTGCCATTTCCTACAGGGCAAGGAAGAATCACAGAACAGGTGGGGTTGGAAGGGGCCTTCAAAGCTCCCCCAGTGCCCCCCCTGCCATGAGCAGGGACATCTTCACCAGCTCAGGTTGCTCAGAGCCCCGTCCAGCCTGGCCTGGGATGTCTCCAGGGATGGGCAATCTACCACCAAGAAGACAGGTTGCTCAGTTCCTTAAACCGCTCCTAAAAATTATATATAGCTTTCCTTATTCTAGCACTGAACTGCACTCCTACCACGTAATCTTAGAGCTGAGACTGGATGAGTCCCACCACGTTTAGCATCAATATTTCTATACGTGCGTAATTGTGCTTATCTCATCCAGGCGTTGAGACCTGAAACGGGAGGAGAGGGATCTCCTTCACTCCTCAGCACAAGGAGAACTTGGAGAAGACAACCAAGACGCCTGCAAAAGCCAGCGATGCCTCAGCTCCCAAGCTGTGGGACCATCAAACCGTCAGCACCTGCAACAAGCGCCTCTGTAAATCACACGAAACACTTTTCGAAACACAGTCGCCATTAGTAGAACATTATTTTCCCTGGACGAGTCCTCCCTGTAGGTTTTAATCACAAAATCTCATGGCTACAAAGGGACAGTTACAAGTTTTCCAGCAGTTTAACAAATACCTTGATAAACTTCAGCGTATTTCTGCTGGTTGGTAACCTAGAGGATTTTAGTTTTATCAAATAAACATGCCAAACTGACGCCTGTGCTGGCCTCAAAAATCATAAATTTAACATTAAGAAATAAAACTTCCCCTCAGACAAACAACAAATGCATTTGTTCGGTGGTCACCGAGAAGACTCATTAAGAATCAGACTTTGCAAGCGCGACACACACCAACGTAACCTCGTCTTACCTCACCTGGGGCTCGGAATGTGCTCACAGTGCGGTTGTGCAGAAGTAGAACCGGGCTCAAGTGCCAGGTCAGGATGAATCAAGCAGTTACCCACACCAGTAAGGACCTACAAAGCAGTAAGGACACACAAACACTCCTAAAGCTGCAGCACAACAGCCACAGCCCCATTTTTAGGAGCTGAGGCTTTTCCAAGCTAAACAATTCCACCTCATGCGGTGAGTCGTTTCAGAATTCTCATGTCCTTTATTTCACAGGAAACTCATTTTCTACTGCTCAACTTTTAGCCAGGAGTTGACCTCAGAGCTCTGCTCCTGAATTCAACCCAGGGCTCAACCTAAAGTCGGCAAGGTTTAAGTTCACCACAATCTCATTCCAGCAGCGGCACAATTAGGTATCGCTGCGGCTACTAGAAGTTGGACCACCTAACTGCACAAATGTCTAAGCAACAGGTAGTGTGAACAAGGGGAAAACGGAAGAAAAAAGATATAAGAGCTTCAAGTGACTTCTTCTCCATCACACGTGCGCTGCTGGGAGTCGCTGACACTCCCCCTTCCCTCCCAGGAAAGTCACGGTGAAATCCTCCCCGTCTCAGAAACCGGTGATTGAGACTGAAATGACACAGGTGGGAGCGACGGGAAACAACAAGCGGAGCGAGAAGCAGCCCTTCTTTGAAGTTCAAGAGTCATATGTCCAGCACAGAGAGATCTGGAAGCTATTTTAAGAGGGCACCAGCTCATGCCACACAATGTGTTGAGCAACATGAAGTTCTTGTGAATCTGACTCCTCTAGGGCACGGTCACCAAGTTACTACAAACTCAGAAGTTCCTGGAGGAACTCACGCTCTGTGGGCAACAGGCTTCAGATCCATAGCTGTCCTGTCCCTCGACTTCAATTTACTCCATGCTCAACCTACTCCATACTCAACCTCATACTCAACCTACTCCATACTCAAGTCTACTCCATACTCTACCACATACTCAAGTCTACCACATACTCAAGTCTACAATCAGTCTACTCCATAATCAAGTCTACTCCATACTCTACCACATACTCAGTCTACTCCAAAGTCTACTCCGTACTCTACCACATACTCAGTCCACTCCATACTCTACCACATACTCAAGTCTACTCCATACTCAAGCTCATACTCAAGTCTACTCCATACTCTACCACATACTCTGGTCTACTCCATACTCTATCACATACTCTAGTCTACCACATACTCTAGTTCATACTCAGTCTACTCCATACTCAAGTCTACTCCGTCTACTCCATACTCTACTCTCTTCTACTTTCCCCTGAATCTCAAGTATTTGAATACTCACACTTGCCGCTGTTGGAGTAAGAGTCACAAACGCCAAATTCTGCTTTTCATCCACCACAACTTTACATGTTTTTCTCCAAATTAGTTCAACTTTACCAACTGTAGATTTGACGAATTCTTACTCTTAAAATACGGTTTAGAAATTTCTGGAGTTTGGTGAGTATATTTTTTCTTGAAAAGAGCATAACTTTAGTTTTGTGTAGGTGAAAAACTTTAGCCTTGTGAGTAGCAAATGAGTTAATATTCAATTCCGTGATTACGAGTCCAGTAAATACAATTTCTCAGTGCCCTCTTGTCCCTACTCCGTAAAACAATAGACTCTGGGGTCTGTAGTAGCAAATACGTGTTGGGATGGCGGCATCTGCTTGGTTAAAACCCACAGAAGGAGAAACAGGACCTGAAATTTCGTGTGACTCGGTTTCAAGGTTAAAAAAAACTTGTGAGAAAAGCTGTGCTACCATATGGAGGACAAACACCTTTGTAATAATAGGAGTGAGATCTGCAGGGTGTTGAAAATGCACCATCCAGTGGTAGAAAGCTACATCTACATTGAAGAGTAAATTTCACGCTGCTTTACGAGTTTGTGATGATAACACATTCATAAGTGATCTGGAAAGTGAGGTGGACATCGTGACATATTTATATGTAATTATTCAGGATGACCCAATTTGACTTGCACAGCTCGAATTACACACGGCTCGCAAAAAACTGAGGGATAAAAAGGGGAAATAAAACTTTATGTGCAAAATAAAGTGTATGAAGGGGATTGTTCTTTACTGTACCTACGCAGTGATGAGCTCTGAAACAACTGTATCTACACAGGGACGGGATCCTGGAAAAACAGCGGCCAGTTCTCTGAAAACAAGAGTTCAATGATTATCCACAGTCCAGAAGGAAAAGGGAATTGGTTCTTACAGAGCTAAGAAAACATCTTGCTTTATAAAATCAGCGCGGCAACTGTATCTTGAAGAGTGAAACCTCAGTATCGCTAACTTGATAAGATACGGTAGAAAGAGAGATATTGTGCCAGATGAACATCTGGTTGCTGCCTTATGGCAGCTGTTTGTTTTTGGAGCAAGCTACAAGTTGTTCCTGAGATCTCGTTTCATCCAAACGGCATCTACGTTACGTCAAATGATTCATATTGAACTCTAGTGCCTGCGAGGGGTGAGACGACTCGCTCGGATGTGCGCTCGGCAAATGAGGTAAGAACAGCCCCGTGTTACGTGACCCAAAGAGATGGTACTCGTAGACGAAATGAAGCAATGAGATGCTATATTTTTGCAGTCACCACACGGCAATGCAATGAGGTGCAACTGCTCCCCTTCCTGGAAGGCTGGCACAGTTACTAGAAAACTCTAGAAACTACCCAGTAAATACCAGTTATACCTCAGGCAGGAAAAACAGCCTATTGGAAAACAAAAACTGGCTTAAAGTAACAATTCTCAGTGGTTTACTTTGAAAACAAAGAAAACAACAAAGAAAACCAACCAACCAGCCACCAAACCAACCAACCACACCAACCAACCAACCACACCAGCCATGCCAGCCAACCAACCAACCACACCAGCCAACCAACCAACCACACCAGCCAACCAACCAACCACACCAGCCAACCACACCAACCACGCCAACCACGCCAGCCAACCAACCACGCCAGCCAGCCAACCAACCACGCCAGCCAGCCAACCAACCACGCCAGCCAGCCAACCAACCACGCCAACCAACCAACCAACCACGCCAGCCAACCAACCAACCACGCCAACCAACCAACCAACCACGCCAACCAACCAACCAACCAACCAACCACGCCAACCAACCAACAAACCACGCCAACCAACCAACCAACCACGCCAACCAAGCAACCACGCCAACCAACCAACCACGCCAACCAACCAACCACGCCAGCCGACCAACCAACCACGCCAGCCGACCAACCAACCACGCCAGCCAACCAACCAACCACGCCAGCCAACCAACCAACCACGCCAGCCAACCAACCACACCAACCACGCCAACCACACCAACCAACCACGCCAACCAACCAACCACGCCAGCCAACCAACCAACCACGCCAGCCAACCAACCACACCAACCACGCCAACCAACCAACCAACCACGCCAACCAACCAACCAACCACGCCAGCCAACCAACCAACCACGCCAGCCAACCAAACAACCACGCCAACCACCACACCAGCCAACCACCAAAATAAATAACAAGCAAACCAAAGGAATAAGGAGCGAACCAAAGGAATAACGAGCGAACCAAAGGAATAACACCCACCCCTTCTTTTTCTCTTGTATTTATTGTTCTTTTGGGAGGCACAATGGGAATTTCAGCTTGCGCTCATTTTTCCCTCGCCAACAGCGGGTACAGGTTACAATCCACAATCAGTACGTACTGAAGGTCTCCAATTAAATTTATATCTCCTGATAATAAAAAGGTGCACATGTCAGACAGCAGTGGCAGCTGAAAGAAAAACAGTTTACACAATATTTGCTTCTAGAGCTGCACCAACTGCTAGTTTAAGGCTGTTTGGTGAAAATTTGACAGGCAATTTCCTCAGGAAACGAAAAGAATTTTGCCTACATTATCCCTGATTGAAAAGACGCTTTCACAAAACCCTTGATCAGTGGGAAATTATATTGGCGTTACGCTTCCTTTGCTTCGAAAGACATTAATTCATCTTTTTGTACGGAATTCAGACTTCCTGGCTATTCCTTTACCTTGCAGGAATGGCACAAAATGAAGGCGGCAATGTTTTATCGCCGCGAAAGGCAGCAATTTCTCAGGAAATTAGCGATTTGGGCAGTGCTGCACTTTCCAGTGTCTCTCAGGCCGTGTTCTCTATGACAAGAGCAATTCCTTGTCCGCCGCCAATGCAAGCCGAGCCAACCGCATATTTCCCACCACGACGCCTGTACGGAAGAAAGAACAGTGAAAATTAATGAAACCACAGTTGCTGTCATTCAGATTTTATGAAAGGAAACTAGTTAGCAAGTAAGTACTATTAAATATGATTTAGAATGTGTCTTGCATCTAGGTAGGAACAACCCCAGGTTCCAGTATAAGTTGGGGAACGAGCTGTTGGAGAGCAGTGAAAAGGGACCTGGGGGTCCTGGGGACAGCAGGGTGACCATGAGCCAGCACTGGGCCCTTGTGGCCAGGAAGCCAATGGTACCTGGGGTGGGTTAGAAGGGGGTGGTCAGTAGGTCCGAGAGGTTCTCCTGCCCCTCTGCTCTGCCCTGGGGAGACCACACCTGGAATCTTGTGTCCAGTTGTGGCCCATCAGTTCCAGCAGGACAGGGAACTGCTGGAGAGAGTCCAGCGCAGCCACCAAGATGCTGGAGGGAGTGGAGCATCTCCCGTGTGAGGAAAGGCTGAGGGAGCTGGGGCTCTGGAGCTGGACAAGAGGACACTGAGGGGGGACTCATTCATGTTTACAGATATCTAAAGGGTGTCAGGAGGATGGAGCCAGGCTCTTCTGGGTGACAACCAGTGATAGAACAAGGGGTAATGGGTACAAACTGGAACACAGGAGGTTCCACTTAAATTTGAGAAGAAACTTGTTCCCGGTGAGGGTGGCAGAGCCTGGCCCAGGCTGCCCAGGGGGTTGTGGAGTCTCCTTCTGTGCAGACATTCCAACCCGCCTGGACACCTTCCTGTGTAACCTCATCTGGGTGTTCCTGCTCCATGGGGGGATTGCACTGCATGAGCTTGCCAGGTCCATTCCAATCCCTGACATCCTGTGATTCTGTATGTTGTTCTTTTTCTAGAAAAAGATCATCCAGCCTCAACTGACGTTGAAATATTTCTGTAGAAAACAAGGTCTGGCTTTTTTACCATCAAGAAAGCCAAAGGAGACAGAATTTCTGAAAGCAGACTAAAAGTACCTTAATTCATGAACCAGATGAGCTGTGATTCGCGATCCCGACGCACCCAAAGGGTGACCTATGGCGATGGCACCGCCGTTGACGTTGGTTTTTTCAGGGTCAAGGCCCAAAACTTTTTCGACAGCTAAATACTGAGGTGCGAACGCCTCGTTCACCTGAAACGCCAGAGAAACGATAAAACCGTTCGCCTCTGATTTTCCGCACAAGCTTTCAGCGGCGTCTGCACGCATGGGATGAAACGCGGCGCGTTTCTTCTCCAGGTCAATATGAAAAATGGTGTTGATAAAAGCGTACGCAGACAACGCACAGGTTGTCAGGTCAAGCCATGAGGAGTAAGCTCACGTTCATGTTTAAATTCCTTACCTCTACCAAATCCATGTCCTTCAGGGTCAATCCTGCTTTCTTCAGAACCTCGGTGATTGCAGGTACAGGGCCTGTTGGGAAATTGTGTGCAGTTAGTTAGATTAAAATAAAATAATAATAAAAGCTTATAAATATGTAGGAATAGCTTTGTAAAGCCTCATCAGATTCCATTCCATGAGTCTCTGTGCAGGCAATGAATCCAAGAAAGAAAAAGGCTGTTCTGGAGTTTGCCAGACACGTGTTTAGTTACAGTTATTGTTCGTTTGGTGGTGTTAATATAATTGAACGGAAAATCTTCTAGTCAATAAAACTAACAAGAAAAGGTTCCTTTGGACACAGGTCCCAGCCAAATAAAGCCAGTAAGATTTTTTCTTTTGAGAATATTACAGAGTTTGGATATAAAACTGTTCTCTGGAAAAAAGTTGCCATTTATAACCACGTATTATCCACTAGCGGTGATTAATCTCAAAGCACAGCTACCTAAGGGGACACTCAAAGATTATTCGAAAGGGCTAATTCATTTGAAATTTGAAAGGAGAAAGATATTGAGATGGCAGCTGATCATGAGACCAAAAAAACACCCCTAAAATATGAACAATGCTATTGCACGATGGTATTTTACCAGACTTTGTGAGGCAGGACCAACTATGTCTGTGAAAAGGAAGCTGCTCAGTCAGAAGGGATCAATCCCAAGGTGTCTGGATTGGAGGGTTTGTCTGCATTAAATTCTGCTTGATTAGGAAGCATAAAATACGGGACTGGTGAAAAAAGAAGAGTAATTGGTTTGCCAAAATAATACCTGAATAGATGCTCAAGCTCTTAGCTTGAGCAACTGAAAGGGGTACATGGAGCCAAAACTCCTTCAACAAGCAGTGAGGAAGACAAATCAGAGCTACACATTTAATTATGAGAATTAAAGCTTATAGAAATTAAAGTGATTTTCAGGAGAAAACTGGGTTTAAAAAAATTGAGAGCGACTGTTTTCTTGACTTACTAACAGAGTGAAAAAGGAAAAAGGTGGGGGACTAAAAGAGCTAATATTATAGGTACCACACGTAGCCCTTCAGCCAAAGCGAGGAGTAAATCAACCCCTGTGAGTAACACTCTGTAGTAAACACACAAAAGCCTTCAGAGCTACCAGACTCAGCACACTGCAGCCTCTCTTTCCTTCCTCTGGGATATTTAAACGCTGCTTGATGCTGTTCTATCAAAAGAATAAAATCTAAGATGCCTCTCCATCCCTGGGAAACTGATGAAACGACTTATCCTTGGTGCCATCTCAAGGCATATCAGGGCTAAGAGGGTCATTAGGGGCAGTCAACATGGCTTCACCAAGGGGAAGTCGTGCTTGACCAACCCCATTGACTTTTATGAGGACATAACAAGATGGATGGATGAGCAGAGTGGTGGATGTGGTCTACCTTGACTTGAGTGAGGCATTTGACACAGTGTCCCACAGCATCCTCAGCGCTGAACTGAGGGAGTGCGGTCTGGATGAGCGGGGAGTGAGGTGGAGTGTGACCTGGCTGAAGGGAAGAAGCCAGAGAGTCGTGGTCAATGGGCAGAGTCCAGTTGAGGCCTGGATCTAGTGCAGTGCCTCAGGGGCAGTGCTGGGGCCGGGATTGTTCAAGATATTCATCAGTGATTTGGCCGAGGGAATAGAGTGACTGTCAGCAAGTTTGCTGGTGACACCAAGCTGGGAGGAGTGGTGACACGCCAGAGGCTGTGCTGCCATCAGAGACCTGGACAGGCTGGAGAGTTGGGCGGGAAAATGTAATGAAATAGAACAAGGGCAAGTGTAGAGTCTTGAATCTGGGCAGAACAACCCCAGGTTCAGTGTAAGTTGGGGAATGACCTATTAGAGAGCAGCGTAGGGGAAAGGGACCTGGGGGTGCTGGGGACAGCAGGGTGACCATGAGCCAGCACTGGGCCCTTGTGGCCAGGAAGGCCAATGGTACCTGGGGTGGGTTAGAAGGGGGTGGTCAGTAGGTCCGAGAGGTTCTCCTGCCCCTCTGCTCTGCCCTGGGGAGACCACACCTGGAATCTTGTGTCCAGCTGTGGCCCCTCAGTTCCAGCAGGACAGGGAACTGCTGGAGAGAGTCCAGCACAGCCACCAAGATGCTGAAGGGAGTGGAGCATCTCCCGTGTGAGGAAAGGCTGAGGGAGCTGGGGCTCTGGAGCTGGACAAGAGGACACTGAGGGGGGACTCATTCATGTTTCCAGATATCTAAAGGGGGAGTGTCAGGAGGATGGAGCCAGGCTATTCTGGGTGACAACCAGTGATAGGACAAGGGACAATGGGTTCAAGCTGGAACACAGGAGATTCCACTTAAATTTGGGAAGAAACTTGTTCCTGGTGAGGGTGGCAGAGCCTGGCCCAGGCTGCCCAGGGGGTTGTGGAGTCTCCTTCTGTGCAGACATTCCAACCCGCCTGGACACCTTCCTGTGTAACCTCATCTGGATGTTCCTGCTCCATGGGGGGATTGCACTGCATGAGCTTGCCAGGGCCCTTCAACCCCTGACATCCTGGGATTCTGTGTTTTACCACAACTCACCGATGCCCATGATGGAAGGGTCGCAGCCAGACGCATGATACGCGACTACTCGTGCCAGAGGAGTAAGACTGTGCTTCTTCAGGGCCGATTCACTGGCAATGATGACAGCACCAGCTCCATCGCACACCCCCTTGGAATGAGAGAGAAAAGCATCTTAAGTGGAGAATATAAACCCTGACACACTTTAAACTGAATATGCCTCTCAGAAAAGCTTGAGTCCAGGATATTAATATTTAACAGACAATTAGTAGCGTTTATTCAAAACCATGGTCTTCCACTATTCTGTGGATTGCGAAAGATAAATGTAGGTTTCTAATTAATTTCAATGGTTTAGAAGCATTTTTGCCGCTTGAAGCCTCCCTTACACTGGAAATATCATTCTGTAGACTGGCAAGAACACTATTGATGGTGTATAATATTAATGCAGACACCAATGCCTATTTTGGAAAGGAATTATACAATTACAGTGGTCCTTCCGGCCCAAAGAACATTAATCAGTTAATTAAGGTAATGACTGTAAGAGGAACAGTGCTGCTAAGCACCCTGGGTAAGAGCAAAATGTGGTTTGGACACAGAGGATACTAACGGTGGTAAAAGATGAGCAGCAGCAAGGGCGAATTCTACACAGGCAGCAACTACATCATTAGAGGCTGATGAGGAAGTGTTAATGACTCACTAAAAGCCCGGCGGCAATGCACAGAACCAAATTATAGGAGCGGACTGAAGGATCCCTCACCATTTAGAGGCCGGGAGGGTTAATCGCGGCCATTTAATTCCAAAATTAGAAATAATTTTCATCAAGACCCAAAGGTGGCTCAGCAAGACACCAACGTGGCGACAATGGACTTGGAGAACGTTCGCAGCGACGCTTCAGGAGCCGAGGCCTTGACGTACTCACCGAAGCGTTCCCGGCAGTGACCGTCCCGTCCTTCTTAAACACACACGGGAGCTTTGCCAGCTGTTCTGGGGTGGTCTGGGGTTTGGGGTGCTCATCCTTTTCCATAGTTTCTTTCCCCTTTCTCGTTTTCACTTCAATCGGTGCCATCTCAGCGTTAAAGTAACCGGCGTCCTGAGCTGCGAGCACAAAAAGGATTACACCAAGATGCACGAGCTACACAGAACGTAAAAATCATTCCAATCAATGCTAAAAACAGACTAGATTTGAAGTTATATCAGAAACGCTTCCATTCTTAAACGGACTAACCAGCTTTACACCTCTGTTGGGTTTTGAGGGCGTATCGGTCACAGTCCTCCCGCGTGATGTTGTATTTTGCGGCCAGATTTTCAGCCGTAAGCGCCATAGGGAGTTTAACGTGCGTATCTGTTAGGCCGGCCCACAACGTGTCTTCCAGCTGCGTGAAAATTAGATAGAATATGAAAATTAATTATTATTAGAATTATTAGAATTATTAATAGAAAAACAGTGTAGAAAAAACCATCGAAATATCATAATTTAGCATTTTGATGTTACACAGAATCACAGAATGGACTGGGTTGGAAAAGACCTCAGAGATCATCGAGTCCAACCCTTGGTCCAACTCCAGCCCATTGACTAGATCATGGCACTAAGTGCCATGGCCAAGCTCAGTTTAAAAACCTCCAGGGCCGGTGAGTCCAGCACCTCCCTGGGCAGCCATTCCAATGCCTGACCACTCTCTCTGCAGAGAATTGCTGTCTAATCTCCAGCCTAAATTTAAGCCCATGCCCCCTTGTCCTATTGCTGACTGCCTGGGAGAAAAGACCAAGCCCCACCTGGCTAGAACTGCCCTTCAGGTAGTTCTAGAGAGTGCTGAGCTCAGCTCTAAGCCTCCTCTTCTCCAGACTAAACAAGCCCAGCTCCCTCAGCCTCTCCCCATAGGGCTTGTGTTCCAGTCCCTTCCCCAGTCTTGTTGCTCTTCTCTGCACCCGCTCCAGCACTTCAATCTCTTTCCTGAGCTGAGGGGCCCAGAACTGAACACAACACTCCAGGTGTGGCCTCCCCAATGCAGAGCACAGGGGAAGGATCACTGCCCTTGTCCTGCTGACCACGCTGGTTTGGATCCAGGACAGGATCCCATTGGCCTTCTTGGCCACCTGGGCACACTGGTGGCTCCTGTTGAGCTTCCTGTCCATGAGTCCCCCCAGGTCCCTTTCTGCCTGACTGCTCTCCAGCCACTCTGTGCCCAGCCTGGAGCGCTGCAGGGGTTGTTGTGGCCAAAGGGCAGCACCCGCCACTTGGCCTTGTTGAACTTCATCCCATTGGAATGGGCCCATTTTTCCAGTCTCTCCAGACCCCTCTGCAGAGCCCTCCTGCCTTCCAGCAGCTCCACACTCCCTCCCAACTTGGTGTCAAATTTGCTGATGATGGTCTCAATCCCCTCATCTAAATCATCAATGAAGATGTTGAACAGGACCGGACCCAACCCTGACCCCTGGGGACACCACTAGTGCCTGGCCGCCAGCTGGATGCAGCCCCATTCACCAGCACTCTCTGGGCCCGGCCCTCCAGCCAGTTCTTAACCCAGCAGAGAGTGCACTTGCCCAAGCCATGGGCTCCCAGCTTTTGCAGGAGTATATGATGGGAGACAGTGTCTCTTCAGAAGATAAAAATCATTTCTCTAGCAATGCATTTAATTGCAATTGACCATGTTTAGAATTCAGAGATGCTTACAGTTTGGAGGTATTTATTCTTTACTGGTTTTTTTACCCATTGCTACCCTCACTAGCTTTAAAAGCAAAAGAAAGTACTAGACCTTGAGTTCTGCTCCTAATCTGGTTCCAAACCGAATGTTTCGAACTGCATATGGAGCCTGGCTCATATTTTCAGCTCCGCCACACAGAACAACTTCGGAGTCGTTAAGGCAAATTTCCTGTTAAGAGAAAAAACAACTAGATTTAGGATTTAATTTGCTGGTTTGGTCAGACCGTAACAACTGTTTTAGGAAAAGACTTCATCACCTACAAAGCCACCCGCACACAGAACAAATTCAAGCTTAGCCATGTGTATATTGATGAAGGGGTATTAGGATCGGAGTCTAATTAAGCGCACAGAACCTAAAAGCTCCAATTCCTAAATGCACCACCCGACAGTTCAAGTTATTTGCAGACTGGAATGGAAGCAGATGAAATTATCTCGATAGGCATCAGATGATTAATTAATAATTACTACGATTGATTTGTACTATGTACTGAGATGCTTCCTATAGTTACTAAAACTTTGTGTACGTTTAAGCAGCTTGGAATAGAATCTGCAGCTTGGTTGTGTGTTGTAGTTTTCATATAGGTGGTCAAAGTCGCCAACAGATTTATTCAGTGTAGCCTTTGCAGAAAGCACTAGAAAAAAGACACTTGAAAAGCACAGGTTGCTGCTTACACAGGTGAGAATATGAGCAATAATCAGTGGGAAGCCTCCTGTTGTGGTTCTGATGCCCAGGAATTCCAATTCACCCAAACAGGATCACAAAATGCAACTACTGCACAGCTGAGCTCTATTTCATGGGATGTTGCGTTCCTTATATTAAACCAAAAATAGCTACGACGATGATTTTTAAGACCAACCACAAAATATGTCACAGTGGAGGGTGAACTTCTTCACAATACCATGCAGGACAATAGGAAATCACTACCAGTGGTAGCTAAAAAATCCACGTTAAGCCTCATCCCAAACATGAAGAACATGTTTCTACGTATTTCTCTGATGTTAACACTCTTATCAGAGGTTATACTTATCAGGTGTTAACACTTTATCAAGGTTATAAACACAAGATGTCAGGGGTTGGAAGGGCCCTGGCAAGCTCATGCAGTGCAATCCCCCCATGGAGCAGGAACACCCAGATGAGGTTACACAGGAAGGTGTCCAGGCGGGTTGGAATGTCTGCACAGAAGGAGACTCCACAACCCCCTGGGCAGCCTGGGCCAGGCTCTGCCACCCTCACCCCCAACAAGTTGCTTCTCAAATTTAAGTGGAACCTTTTGTGTTCCAGTTTGTACCCATTGCCCCTTGTCCTGTCACGAGCCAGTGCTGGCTCATGGTCACCCTGCTGTCCCCAGCACCCCCAGGTCCCTTTCCCCTACACTGCTCTCTAATAGGTCATTCCCCAACTTACACTGGAACCTGGGGTTGTTCTGCCCAGATTCAAGACTCTCCACTTGCCCTTGTTCTATTTCATTACATTTTCCCGCCCAACTCTCCAGCCTGTCCAGGTCTCTGATGGCAGCACAGCCTCTGGCGTGTCACCACTCCTCCCAGCTTGGTGTCACCAGCAAACTTGCTGACAGTCACTCTATTCCCTCATCCAAATCACTGATGAATATCTTGAATAATATATAACTAATACAGATTAAAAAATAAGAGCTACGTACCTGACATCCATTGGCAATGGATTGGAAACCAGAGCCGCAAAGTCTGTTGACGGTGAGGGCTGGAACCGGGACGGGAACTCCCACCCGTAACCCAGCGTGTCTCGCGATATAAATCCCGTCCGCGGCGCTCTGTTGGCAGAACAAATAAAAGGGTTCATTACGCTCTGATTTCTTTAATACTCCGGATGAAAAGGCAGCGTGGTGTAATTGCATCACTGCGAGATGGTGGATATTCACCAAAAATCCTATTTGTGAGAAGAAGCACTTCAAAACCACACCATCCTATATGATTGGAAAGGGACTAAAGATGTTAAGACCAAAATCAGTAACTTAAAGAGTCTTATGTGACACAGCCAGGGTGGGGGTGCAGAGAAGCTTCTGGAATGCCCCCAGTCAGATGTGATCAGGCTATAAAACGGGATTCTTGTCGAGGCTCTGCCCCTTGCATGCGATCTCTTGAAGTTACGAGCTGCCAGGAGCCACTTTCTCCCCGACTCTGGGATGGAGACTCCGCTTGCCTTGCCGCCACGTGTGTGAGTAAAATTAGCCCTCGCATGACTGTATCTACTTCCCGTGCACATCTGCACGCGTATTTATACTTTCTGTGCTCAATATGAGCACGTGTATAAGTTATTTCCTCGCAGAATCGCGAGTGTATTTTCCTCCCGTGCTTCCACATAAGCACGTGTAATAATCCGTGCACATTTGCACGTGTATCTCTCCTCGCAGGATTGCGAGTGTGTTATAAATCTACCCTCGCAGGATTGCGAGTGTACACTTTCTGTACTCAATATGAGTATGTGTATCCCTTTAAATAATCCCACACCGTGTTCAGGCAAGTGTGGACTCTTCCCGGACTCAGGGGCAGCTCCGGCATTGGTTTTGGTGAAGCCACGTGCATGCACACTGTGGACCGCCTGTTGTATTAGTTGCTGCCCCTTAATAATTTTCCTCAACTGATATCCGAACCCGTATTCATGTCAGTTTTGGAGTGCTAAAATCCTGTTTCTCAACGGTTTAATAAAAGCTGGTTTGGACCCTGTTGTCCCTTAAACTAACCTCGGGGTGCCTCCGTGACAGCACTGTAAGAAATTTGGACACTGTTTCTAGGCCACAATCAGTTCTTAAGAAACCTGAAAAGAAGCTGAGATGGCAGCTGTAGAATCACAAGCTACACTTTAGGCTGAAAATCAAGAAGAAACGCTGCAAGTTTGTTCACATATCACAAAAGTTCTGTTACTTGGCTCTTCGGCACCCTTGAAACACTCAGGGCAAAATAAGCCTGTCTACCCTTAATCACAGTATCAGAGTATGTTTGGGACTGGAAGGGACCTCAAAAGATCATCTAGTCCAATCCCCCTGCTGGAGCAGGAACGCCTGGGTGAGGTCGCACAGGAACATGTCCAGGTGGGTTGGAATGTCTGCACAGAAGGAGACTCCACAACCCCCTGGGCAGCCTGGGCCAGGCTCTGCCACCCTCACCAGGAACAAGTTTCTTCTCAAATTTAAGTGGAACCTTTTGTGTTCCAGCTTGATCCCATTACCCCTTGTCCTGTCATTGTTTGCCACCGAGAAGAGCCTGGCTCCATCCTCGTGGCACTTACCCTTTATATATTTATAAACATTAATAAGGTCACCCCTCAGTCAGCTCCCTCAGCCTTTCTTCATAAGGGAGGTGCTCCACTCCCTTCAGCATCTTTGCTGCCCTACGCTGGACTCTCTCCAGCAGTTCCCTGTCCTGCTGGAACTGAGGGGCCACAACTGGACACAAGATTCCAGATGTGGTCTCACCAGGGCGGAGTAGAGGGGAAGGAGAACCTTTCTGACCTACTGACCACCCCCTTCTAACCCACTTCTAACCCACTTCTAACCCAGGTACCATTGGCTTCCTGGCCACAAGGGCCCAGTGCCAGCTCATGGTCATCCTGTTGTCCACCAGGACCCCCAGGTCCCTTTCCCCTCCACTGCTCTCTAATATGTAATTTCCCAACCTATACTGGAACCTGGGGTTGTTCCTGCCCAGATTCAAGACTCTACACTTGCCCTTGTTCTATTTCATTACATTTTCCTGCCCAACTCTCCAGCCTGTCCAGGTCTCTGATGGCAGCACAGCCTCTGGCATGTCACCACTCCTCCCAGCTTGGTGTCACCAGCAAACTTGCTGATAGTACACTCTATTCCCTCGTCTAAATCGTTAATGAATATATTGAATAATATTGGCCCCAGCACTGACCCCTGAGGCACTGCACTAGATCCAGGCCTCCAGCTAGACTCAGCACCATTGACTACCACTCTCTGGCTTCTCTCCTTAAGCCAGTTTGCAACCCACCTCACTACTCTATTGTCCAGACCACACCTCCTCAACTTAGCTGTGAGGATGCTGTGGGAGACGGTGTCAAAGGCTTTACTGAAGTCAAGGTAGACCAGTCCACCGCTCTGCCGTCATCCATCCACCTTGTTACATTCTCACAAAAGGCTATGAGCTTGGTCAAGCATGACTTCCCCTTGGTAAAGCCGTTCTGACTGCCCCTAATAACCCTCTTATCCTTGATATGCCTTGAGATGGCACCAAGGATAAGCTGTTCCATTACTTTCCCAGGGACAGAGGTGAGGCAGAATATAAAGCAAAGTCAAGTCAGAATACAAAGCAAAACCAAACCAGAAATGCTCTTTGCTGTCTTGCTTAAAACAAAACCCTAATCCTAATATCCTAATCCTAACCCTAATATGTGGGTAAAGGCAGTTTTGCAGTGCTGGTGCTCTGTACATAACAAGCTCTTTGGAAAAAATATGATCGCTCCCAATAATATCACAAATCATGCGGGTATGTCCCTTAAACATGAAACGTAACACTATAAACGCTACTTACCCATTTAATTTCCATCCCTTTGGCTTATTCTTGGCTGCAAACCATAGGCAACTATGTATAGGACCAGAGGATGAATAAAATCGCTGCTGACCAGCGAATTTTCCACGCTACCAACCTGTATGACGTTGCCGACGATGACGCTGTCGATGATCTCGGGAGAGACTTTGCCGGCGGCCAGCGCGGCCCGAGCGGCGATTTCCGTCAGGTCGGTGGCGCTGAAATCCTTCAGCAAACCTCCATAGGCCCCAAACGGCGTTCGCTTCGCCGCGACGATGAACACGCCTGCGAGAGGAGCGAGAATTAGCCAGATAACCAACAGCGAATCCCCATTCTAAGCGGGTAACATCCTAAATTCAGAAGCAGGTTGTAAAGCAAAGAAATGTGAACCCACACAGTTCAAGATGAATAAGATATAGGATATATATAACTTTATCAATAGGATATAGATATTTTATCAATGATTTGAGTGCACCCTCAGTGAGTTTGCAGATGACACCAAGTTGGAGTGTTGATGTGCTGGAGGGTGGGCAGGTTCTACAGAGGGATCTGGACCATCGGGATGGTTGGGCTGAGGCCAATTGTCTGAGGTTTAACAAGGCCAAGTCATGGGTCTTGCACTTGGGTCACAACAACCCCATGAACGCTGCAGGGTTGGGGAAGAGCAGCTGGAAAGGACCTGGGGGTGTTGGTGACAGTGGTCGGACATGAGCCAGCGTGTGCCCAGGTGGCCAAGAGGCCACCAGCATGCTGGCTGGTACCAGCACTGGTGTGGCCAGCAGGCCCAGGGCAGTGACCGTCCCTGTGCTGGGACCTGGGGAGGCCAAACCATGAATCCTGGGGGCAGTTTTGGGCCCCTCACGCCACAAAAGACCTTGAGGTGCTGGAGCGAGTGGAGAGAAGGGAACGGAGCTGGTGAGGGGCTGGAGCACAAGTGTGATGGGAGCGGCTGAGGGACCTGGGGGGTTCAGCTGGAGAACAGGAGCTGAGGGGACACAGGGACACAAAGAAACGGCCTCAAGTTGCGCCAGGGGAGGTTGAGGTTGGATCTGGGGAACAATTTCTTCCCCAAAGGGCTGTGGGGCATTGGAACAGGCTGCCCAGGGCAGTGCTGGAGTCACCAGCCCTGGAGGGGTTGGAAATACACACAGATGAGGTTCTTAGTGACATTGGTTAGTGCCAGGGGTGGGTTAACGGTTGGACTTGACGATCTTGAGGGTCTCTTCCAACCCAAATGATTCTATGATTGTAAGGTATGCAGAATCAATGGTCAGAAAGCAAGACTAGGAAGATTCCAGAAAGCGATTTGAAAAAAAAACAACACACCCAGATATTTTAGATACAGATTTGTGGACAAACGCATTGGCCAGAAGCAGAATTTCAGCTCTGGAAAAGCCACCTTTGAAGCAAACTGAATATCTTGGCAGTGTCGCTGCTCCCGCGTGCGAAAACACATGCACACCCATTTGTGACCTTTCCCCCAGTTAAACAACAGAGCCACGAAACATCCCCGGTTATATTAAGTAACACTAGAAGGAGAAATACAGATACAAGAATGCAGGCGAATGAAAACGCCTGTGCGTTAAGCAGCTTGTGAATGCTGTTTTCAGCTCTGTAATCCAGATTATTTTGTCGGGTTTATTTTCAGGGTGAGGGTTCTCTTCTACTTCTTCTGTATTCGGATCCCAGGCTGCGTGATTTATACAAAAGAACCTTCCAAACTGGTCAAGGTCGCACTCACAACCTGAATACAATGTTAAAACCTGGAGCACGCAATTACTACACTCATTATCTGGGGGATAATTTAAGTAAGAATTGCAGCTAAAAGATAGGAATGAAGGCAAAAAACGTGGGGTTTGAAGCCATGAAAAGAGCAAAACAAAGTAACACCCTAAAAAGGTGCTAAGCACACTGCTGCTGATCCCTTAAAACGTAGCACTGACACAGTAAATATTCCAAAACTTACAGCAGGTGGTTTGATTTAACTGTCCCAAATGGATTGTATTAACTATAAATTATCGAATGTTCCCTTTGAGACTTCATCAAATGTTAACAATGTAAAGCAAAAGACCGTAGCTGGTCCCAAAGCTTTGCTGCGGAGCAAACTAAACCAACTTGTTCTCCTCCCTTTTGGCCACGTTGTCGCTTATTCACATTATTTGCTGAATAGCCCGAGGATGGAACTTTGCCCTTCAGCTTTCACAATAACATCTCTCTCTTTCACCCTGGTTGCTCACTAAATCTCTAAGGGAAAAGCAGCACAACCTGTGTGGAGTTATAAATGAGCACAGAGCCTTTCCCATAAGGACTTTTTTAAGGATTATTACTGCAGAGCCTTCCTATTTTTGCTTGATTGGAGCGACACCTCCAAATAAAGGATCCCATGGTCTTCAACAGCTCTAAATCCCTATTAATTAGTACTATCCTACATTACCATGGCAAGACTTCCAAAGCCTCTGCAATTTTCCAAGGTGATAAAACATCGGATGAAATACACTGGGATAAGGAAACTTTTAGGGCTAGAAAGCAAAGGTCACTCTGAATCCTCACCAAACACTCAGTTCAAGGCTTCTTTTAATCAGGTTTTGTTAATCACCCGCTGCCAAACAGGCTGTTATAACATTCCTTAATCCTCCAGCATTTCTTGGTATGACAATATTTCATCAGATCCTCTTTTAAAGGCCTAAAAACCAACTGTTAACCTCCCCCAAAAATTAACGGGCGAGAAGTGTGTATGAAAAACATTATTGCAAGAGAGAAGATTATGAAATGGGCACAGAAAACTAACACCAAACAAGTTTGGGCAAAGATGCTTTCTATTATCAGTTCAGCAGAGCAATATGGAATTACACTAATTACACCAAAGAGAATTACAGAATTAAATTACAGTAGACAGGCTCTCAGCCCTGAAACCTCAAACCGTGATTATATACGTTATTATTTAGGTACCACCCGCCAAACAGCAAAGCTCTGTCAAACAGATAAAAAGCACAAGTTCACCACACTCCAATTTTGCTTTTAAAGAATAATTGGGCGTATTCATCTCATTTTTAAGAGGCATAACATTTTAACTGCGTAAAGCAGAAAGCACTTCTTTCCACAAAATACTTGGTGCTTTTTTACCGCTGACACAGGCGGGGGGGGGTGGATGTGACAAAACAAAGTTTAAGTTATTAAGTGTCACTTCTAGTCACTGCACGCAAATAGGGACAGTTATTTAACACATATATGCACCGTTTGCGTATATATTAAAGCTAGGTAGCTAAAATCTGGGTTTATTTCTACCACAAGTGACTTAAGCGCTGCAGCAAGTCAAGCACCGCCGGTCACCTTTACCTCAGACCCGCCCGCCATGACACAACCAGCCCGGGTCCCGCTGCCCCCTCAGTGCCCGGCGGCCACACCACCCTCGCTGGGGAGCCCCACAACCCCCACCCGGTACCGGGGAACCGCCGGGGAACCGCCAGGAACCCGCCGGGGCTGAGTGACAGGAGCCCGGCGGGGCTGATGGAGCCTCACCCCTCAGAAGCGCCATGGCCGACCCGCTCCGCTCCGCTCCCGCCGCGCCAGCGCCTGACCCGCCGCACATTCGTCACGCTGGGGGCGGAGTGAAGCCAGCACTTTTTAAGGTATTTTTAATATATTTCTCCCCCGCCATCCGCAGCTGAATTCCACAGGTGCGGTGAGGAGGGTTGTACCGGGAAAAGTTACCTCAGACCCTGAGGGCTCGTCTCTGGGAGCGGCTTTAACGGCGGTTTGGCGCCCTGAGGTGCTTTGCCCTGTTTCCAACCTTCATCCTGTTAAAAGTTGGACTTTCCTCGGGAGAATCCACAAAACCCCAGCCTTTTCAAAGGTGTTTTTGAAAAAAATACATGTTGAGGTGTATTTGGGTGTGTAAAACCTTTAGTGGATTCACTGAGACTGTCTGGCAGATGAGTATATTTTTACTTTGCATATGAAGAAAAGTTGTCACATCTTCATTCAGTTTAAGTTTCATCAATTTTGTATTGTTTTCCTGCAAGCAATCCAATGTTTGAGTCAAAATAATCTTAACCAGCATTCCCTATATAATTGCAATGGTTTAATGAATCTATTCACACAGCAACAGGCAACTTTGTCTTTAAAAAAAGCAGATTTTATGCTATTTTTTTCCCCTCTCTGCCATTGATTTACCTGACACTACATCCCCCTCATTCATTAACAACAGTTGATAAGATCCCACCCTTAATTAGTTTCTAATTAGCTCACAATATTTCAGCACCTTCATTAAGTTAAGTCTTAAGTAAAAGCTTTGAGACCATTCATTTGTGTTTGTAAAGTGCTTTGTAATTTTTAAATAGAAATGTTTCCCACCTGTAGGGTATCGAAGTGTATTTTTCACGCTTCCGTTTTTGACCAAAAGTCACGATTTCTTCCAAAGTGTTTATTTCACATTTTTTGTATCCACAGCTGAATATTACAGTGACTATTACAAGCGTTTTCCTATAAACAGAAGTGTAGTTTACAGATTTGTTCCAAATGGAAAGATATTTTATAAGCAATATTTCATCTACAGTATCTCCTGTATATCATTTAACTCCGTTAAGAGCAGCTTTACCTTCTGCTTTTTAAGGTAATTAAGCTCCACATCCCCCCCGAAAATCCCTAAACAAACAGACATTGCGCTATAATAGCACATTTTTCTTATTTCAACATAATTCTAAAGCCTTTGTCCACTGGCTTTTATATTTTAAAGGAAATTATATATTCATTGGGGACTACGTGCTCTGGATTGTTTTAGGATCTATATTGTTTGAAATTCTGCTTTATTTTTATTATTATTTAAACTGTGGTGCATTGGGGGGGGGGGAAAGGGATAAAATAAAATTCAGAGCATTGCAAAAACATCTGTTTGCAAAAAGTCAGAAGAGGTAGGTCCAATAAATTAAACTATTGCAGAGGAGGTGATGGGAGAGGGCATAAATTATCATTATTGTATAGAAAGGCACTACTGTATATACCCAGTAGACGCAAATGCTTGGCGATGATGGTTTAGAGGTAGCGCTGGTACTATACAAGCAATATATTTTAGTCTATAATTAATTGGGTGATGATTAGAGGAAAATAACTTTTAAGTCTGGCCTTAGGCTGGGACTAAACCATTCGAAACACGGGATTTACCCACCAATAGGTTTCTTCACAGCACTCCATTTCTTTAAAAATGTGCTTCTTTTGGCTCGTAATATACATATATAGTACATACAGGACTCTTACAGTTTGTATATACATAGATTACATACACGATGTTGAAATCAAAACGCTCTGTATCTCAAAAGGCGGCTGCAGCGTGGTGGGATTTTGTGTGTTCTTAAGCGACGTCCCATTTTAATCCTCTGAGGAGGTTGGTTTGTTTTAATTAATACGTTAGATTAAAAATTGGAACAGGATTGGAATTGGTTGCAAGACAAAGAGTTCGTCTTGACTCCTCAATGGTTTAAACTACTACGTTGCAATTTTGGATTAAAGCATTTCATGGCTTCATTTGCTTTTCTTCTTCGTTTTTCTAAGCCCTGTATTTGCACGACTATTAAAATTTCAGATGGCTGTTGAACTAAATACAATTTTGCCATGGACTGCTAAGGCTGGGACTAACCCACCCAAGAGAAACAGCAGCAATTATTAAACCGGGTTGGTTTTGCACGTCTTATCTACGCGTGAGATTCGGAACCTCGACGGCCGCTGCATCAAAGCTTTTGACTTTTAAAAGCAGAGGAAAAGCCAAGAGCAGGGATTAGGATGATGCTCGTCTATCCTAGAAGCAGGAGGCCTAAAGTTGTCCCTTGTCTCAAGATTATTTCACCAGGACTAAACCTTTGTGAGTCACTTGATAACGGAATTAAGTCCAAGCTGGACGTACATAGGGGAGCAACCGGATTTTTCAAATCTCAGATTTGGGATAAATTCCACGTCGTGGCATCCAAGCCCAGCTTGATAAATACGTATCGCACCTTCTGCAATCTACTTTCTAACTCGCTATCGTGATAGTTCTTAGCAACAAGAGGCAGAACTGAATAGCCTGTTATTAATACAGACAAAACCACCTCAGTATTAGACAATTCACACGTCCCTCAAGGCAGCAAAAGTGTCTCAGATTTTGGGTTTAACTGCCATTTCTTCATCGACACCTGTGAAGATCAAAGTGAGTCGGCTCCCGCTCATCGTTCTTTTTTGTTAGTGGCTTTGGGGCTCTGAACTGTATCAACATAAAATCAAGAAGTAAAAAATAAATCTACATTTCAAGTATTATTATTCTGAGCTGCAAATTACCCCCCCAAAAGAATAAAGAATCACATAGAGATCAGTCTCTTTTTTTTACTGTACAGTTTAACATCCATTTATTACTGGGGATCGGTGGTTCTTTTAAACCTTAAAAGAGCTCCTTAAATTCCTTTTAGTGATTTTTGTGTCTTCGCTGGAGGTCTCTGGGTAAGGAAGGCTGAGCTTAACTCCATTTCCTTCAGACTTTCTGGAGAAATTCCAAGTTGAGCGAAGCGGGGATGTGAATGGAGTCCATGGTTATGGAGGAGGGGTTGAAGGGGAACAAAACCGGGAACATGTGCTTGAAGTCCAAGAGCAGCTGCGGAGGGTCGTTTCGCTCCTGCAAGTGCGTCTGCGAGGTGCAGAATAAGAAAAACGGATCAATCGTTGGCTTTTCTTTGCATTTGTCACCGTCAAAGGCTTGAGAAGGTACAAAAGGTTTGGTTTTCATTTCTTTATTTCTCCCTTAGTTGCCTTGTAGCTCAGCAATAATTCAATTTCTCACCGGCTCCCGCAGCCTCACTTCTGAGTCACGTTGCATGAGCTGAGCTGGGAACTTAATTGCTTATTGCACTTTGTAATTAACAGCCTCGTTATCCCTGCAGCTGTGTGTTGCAAGAGCGCAAAATCCCAGACAACACGCAAAATTACAAAACGCCTGAGTTATGCTAATGAAATCTGTATTAACTCGTTACTATCCCCCCCACTTTCAAGCCTCTAATTTACCTGGATGTCCCGTATGAAAGCTACAGTCACACGTTCTTCAAACTCGTTCACGGGAGTGTAGAGATTAAGTATCTTTACAATCTGTTGAGAACAAAACAGCGTTACAGAGAGTCAGAGGAGTCCAGAATTCAAAGCACCACTAATATTTTGTCTTGATACGACCAGAACAAGATTCCCTTGACCCTCTTGAGAAGCAGAAGTAGCACAAGAACCATCCTGATGTTCCTTTGTCTGCTGGACGGTGTGTGAAGCATCTACAGACCTGCCCAAATCACCTTTTGTGGCAATATTTGTAAATTGGGAATTAAATTGATCAAGGGATTTATCCAGGGACTTCAGGCAGCTGGCACATGGTGATGTGAGTGACCAGTACGGCTGATGTCACCTCTACAACAGTTCTGCTCCCCCACTACCGCCTGTCACCATGTTCAAGATGGAGAAAAGATCCCCAAGATTCACCAGAGATCAGTTCACACCTCTGGCTTCTCCCTCCTATGACATTATCAACTTAAGACCACACAATCCAGCGGCAAAGAACATGAGTTTAGATCCTCCTGGAACAGAGTCTCCAAGTTTAAGGTCAGATCCAGCCTAAAGGGGCCATTCTCAACCCCAAATCCCAGCACCCTGCAGGCTTAGCCATGTTAGACCTGGGAAGAGCAGCTGGGTTTAAAATCCCACGTGTCTGACTTATACCACGAAACCCTCAGCGCTGGGTTTAATCTTTGAACATGGAAATCTCCACCCCGCTCCCCACCTGCTGCGTGGTGAGCGACGTGCACAAGGAGCAAATGGCCTCGGCGTCTTCCGACGTTTTCTTTTTGAGCTGCAGCAGCTGCGCCGCTTGGATCAAGGGCTCCAAAGTCTGTGCCGCTCCGCTCTGCTGCAGGTTCTTCCCGTGCAGCCATTCCTCCAGCTGGCTGATGTTAAACCTGGGCGAGCGGCCAAGGTAAGATGTGAGATGAGGGAGAAGAGATAACATCACCTCAAAAATACTCTGCGAGACTCAGGGTGTGTTGCAGTGCTGGTATATGGAGGACAAGTGCGATGCGAGCGCCTGAGGGACCTGGGGGACTGAGAGGAGACACGGACACAAAGAAACGGCCTCAAGCTGCGCCAGGGGAGGTTGAGGTTGGATATGGGGAACAATTTCTTCCCCAAAGGGCTGTGGGGAATTGGAACAGGCTGCCCAGGGCAGTGCTGGAGTCACCATCCCTGGAGGGGTTGGAAATACAGAATCACGGAATGTCAGGGATTGGAAGGGACCTGGAAAGCTCATGCAGTGCAATCCCCCCATGGAGCAGGAACACCCAGATGAGGTTACACAGGAAGGTGTCCAGGCGGGTTGGAATGTCTGCACAGAAGGAGACTCCACAACCCCCTGGGCAGCCTGGGCCAGGCTCTGCCACCCTCACCAGGAACAAGTTCCTTCTCAAATTTAAGTGGAACCTTTTGTGTTCCAGTTTGTACCCATTGCCCCTTGTCCTGTCACTGGTTGTCACTGAGAAGAGCCTGGCTCCATCCTCCTGACACTCACCCTTTATATATCTGTAAACATGAATGAGTCCCCCCTCAGTGTCCTCTTGTCCAGCTCCAGAGCCCCAGCTCCCTCAGCCTTTCCTCACACGGGAGATGCTCCACTCCCTCCAGCATCTTGGTGGCTGCGCTGGACTCTCTGCAGCAGTTCCCTGTCCTGCTGGAACTGAGGGGCCACAGCTGGACACAAGATTCCAGGTGTGGTCTCCCCAGGGCAGAGCAGAGGGGCAGGAGAACCTCTCGGACCTACTGACCACCCCCTTCTAACCCACCCCAGGTACCATTGGCTTCCTGGCCACAAGGGCCAGTGCTGGCTCATGGTCACCCTGCTGTCCCCAGCACCCCCAGCTCCCTTTCCCCTACGCTGCTCTCTAATAGGTCATTCCCCAACTTACGCTGAACCTGGGGTTGTTCTGCCCAGATTCAAGACTCTACACTTGCCCTTGTTCTATTTCATTACATTTTCCCGCCCAACTCTCCAGCCTGTCCAGGTCTCTGATGGCAGCACAGCCTCTGGTGTGTCAACCAGTCCTTCCGGCTTCGTGTCATCAGCAAACAGAGATGAGGTTCTTAGTGATGTGGTTTAGTGTTGAGTTATGGGCTGGACTCAATCTTGAGGCTCTCTTCCTAGCAAAATGATTCTATATGTATCTTTTGATGCACGATTGCCGTACTCGTGACAAAAGACAACCAGAGCGAAGCTGAATATTCAGCAACTCAAAGCAAAATTTATACTCTGTGTTGTCTTCAAAATAAATGAGCCATGTAGCAGCTGAAAAGCACGAGGGTTGTGCATTTCTACAGCATTCAGAGCCATCCAAGTTTTGAAAGTCAATTAAAATGAAGCTTTTAAATGCTTAAATCACCTTAGAAAACATCTTCACAAAAAATGCTTTTGCCTGTTCCGCTCTGATGCTCAAGAAGAATATGCGAAGCATCCCAAACCTGATCCTACCTGAGCTGCATGCCCGTGCTCCACGAGCAAACGTCCTTCCTGAGCAGGAGATTATTCAGGGCGACCGCGTTGATCATGTAGAAGAGCTGCTTGAAAACCTGCTGCACGATCTCCGGGTCCAGACCCTGGTCGCTCATGACGCCGTGGAACGTGTTCAGCTGGCGAATTAGCGCGTCTAAGCTGTAGCTGTCACCGTCTTCCACGCTGGAGGAGCGATTCCTGTAGCCCATGGGTTTGACACCAGAAAGCCCCTGGATGCTTTCGTTTTCCAGCACCGCAGACACTGAAAAACGGGGATAAAATGAGCTAAAAACACCTTTATCCACCTGTTACTACACAGAAATCACAGAAAGTGGGAACGTCTCTGCTTTGAGTTGTAATCAACTCTCCTTCTATACCCACCACGGAGCCTGAAATTCTGCGCTTCAGGCGATTCATTGGCTCAAAGGACTGAGAGAAATGAAAAACAGATTAAAAGGAATCAAATTCTTTCAGCCTGATTGATAAAAGAACAGGACAACTTGGCACAAGGAGCAGGAGGTCCACGCAGCGATGGAATTGGGCAGGAACAACCCCAGGTTCCAGTGTAAGTTGGGGAATGACCTATTAGAGAGCAGCGTAGGGGAAAGGGACCTGTCCAGTGATAGGACAAGGGGTAATGGGTTCAAACTGGAACACAAAAGGTTCAGCTTAAATATGAGAAGAAACTCGTTCCTGGTGAGGGTGGCAGAGCCTGGCCCAGGCTGCCCAGGGGGTTGTGGAGTCTCCTTCTGTGCAGACATTCCAACCCGCCTGGACACCTTCCTGTGTAACCTCATCTGGGTGTTCCTGCTCCATGGGGGGATTGCACTGCATGAGCTTGCCAGGGCCCTTCAACCCCTGACATTCTGGGATTCTGTGAATTTGCACAACGACGTTCAGAGAGTAAAGAGTCCCAAGATAAAGTGGAATCCAGGCTGGGAGCTCGAGGAAAATACAGCAACTAGGAAACAGAAAAGCCTCATCATTAGCTTAGCAAAGCAAGGTCGCAGGCTCTTCCTTTTGGGGAAAAGTCACTGTACAAAGGTCTGAAAAACCCTCAGGATATATAATAAGAGTTAAAAACAAGCGTGAAGGTACCGATCATGGGTTGGAGGATGCCCTCGGCCACCTTGATGAGCTGCTGGTAGATCTGGATGGAGAGGTGGCTCAGCACCTGGCGATACTCGGTCAGGTCGAAGTTCTTCAGACAGTGCTCGTTCTGCTTCGGCGTGTTCTGCGTCATAAACCCCTGAACGCCGGGAGATTAAAACAGCCCGTTTTGTTATTCCACCCATTTATCGCCCGGTAAAATCACTATATTTTTTATTAATATTAAATATATATGCTATTATCCTATTTTCTTACCGCGTCTCCGCTGTACTGCTTCAAACAGTGCAGGAGGCGACACGTATTTGCCAGCCAGAACGACGTCATCTCAAAATCATCGCTGTGTTTCTGAAGGAGCAAAATTAAACCATCATTTTGAGGTTGAGATCAAGAAGATCCCTCTCCGTAGACGGGCAATATTAGCTATTTGTTCCCCGCAAATGTTATTTTTTAAATCTATAAAGCTAAGCACATTTTTGCTAAGATCAGGTTGGAAATTGGCTACGAAAGGCAAACTTTGACGTGGTTCGAACCACCTCACGCCAAGACAAAAGGCAACGGCCACGCACCTTCAGCACTTTCTTGACGCCGTTGATGGTGGAGGTGAGCAAGGAGTGGACTTTCTGGTCGTCATTGATATAATCCGCGTGTCGGATGCACATGTAGAGGATGTAGGCGGGAAGGCAGGGGACGGTCGCAGACACGGCCTGAGGCTTGAGATCTAAAACGTTTGGGTTGTTTTTTCAAAGAATCCTTTTAAAGTTCACCGACTTCCAGCAAAACGAGAGCTGGAGATGCACCCAAGCAAACCCCAAAGTCTTCTGGACGATGAGATTTTGGTTTTGCAACGTGGATCTTTGCAACGCGGACACAGAGCCAGAGGTGCAACCGGAACCGGGCAAAGCGCAAGAGCCCGCGCTTTGTGACATTGTCCCATTACGGATGCACAACTAGATCTTGACTGCGTAAAAACCTACTCAAGCAGCGCGCAAATACTCTTAGCAAAGCTCCCTGAAGCTTTCGGGAATATCTCCCGCAGGTTATAAACCCCCCACTCTGAATTCGTGACGCAGTAAATCACTTTTTCCCTCAAGATAATGAACGGCAGCTGCGAGAATTTGCGGCCTCCGAAGGTACGAAGCTCAGTGAGTTAAACCGCGGCCTCCTTTGTGCAGTTCCCATTATTTTTGCTGTTATATCTATATATTGAGATCTCAAGTTTACAAACTCCTGGGCAAGAGAAAAAGGCGCCAAACCCAGGAGCAGAGCGAGTTCCTCACCTGTTATGAGGTTTCGGATGAGAAGCGGCTCGTCTTCTTTATAATATTCCAACATGCCCTGAAAATCCTTCTCCTTCCTCTGGACGGCAACGTGCATGTTCCGCTCGTTCCGCCTCCTCTCGGCCGGCAGCGCAGCTTGGGACGCTGTGAAAAGAGCGTGAAAGGCGATCAAAAATGATTCACATCCTCCACGGGCCTTCGAGCGGACACCACGTCAAAGCATTAGATCTTAAATTTTCAATCATATCGGCTTCAAACTGAGAAAAACATCAAGAACCGTTGAGCCTCGCGCTTCCATCCAAATTTCATAAAATAGGATGGTTTTAAAGAGAGAACTCTGCAGATCTCTAAGGTGTAGAACCAGAAGCCCAATATCTACCAATAGTCAAGTCACCTTCAAAATCTTGGACCTTCTTCATGTAAATCTTGAGTTGCTTCTTGAGCTTCCTCTCGTTCTTCTCCAACTTCTCGAGCAATTCTTTGAGATCCTGCAAAACAGAAGACGTGTTGGGTTTAAGAAATAAAGAAATTAAACCCCAAAGCAACTCATTTGGGGTGAGTTTGAGGCTGGAGTCGCAGTCAATGCACCACTGCTACATGGTGTGAGCATTTTGGGAGAAGAAGAGACGTTATTTCTGGATTGCTCAGCAAAACCATGACCATTGTGGATGTCACACGCCTGATTCTTCTAGAAGTAACATACAGCAGGTAAACACTCACAACACATCACCCAAAGCGTTTTCCCCCAACTCAGGCTACATTTTCAATATATTCTCTTACCAGATTTTCATTGGTGAGCCGTGTAATTTCTTGCTGAAGTCCAAACTCCACCTGGGCCTCCGGCGAGAGCTGCAGGCTCTGCAGAAAAGCCTGTTGCTGTTTTTCCAACTCTTCTCTCATGGCGTCCACCTCGTTTTTCAGAGCTTCCACCTCCTCTTCGTGCTCTCGTCTCTGCTCCTGGAGCTGCGCTTCCAGCAACCTGAGAAAGGGATGGTACCGATGGGTCCGTGATTTTGGTACCGTGGCGGTCGCCGCCGTTTTGAGTTTAGATCCTTCAAAATCAACCAACTTGGGAGATGTTTCCCACAGAATCCCAGAATGTCAGGGGTTGAAGGGCCCTGGCAAGCTCATGCAGTGCAATCCCCCCATGGAGCAGGAACACCCAGATGAGGTTACACAGGAAGGTGTCCAGGCGGGTTGGAATGTCTGCACAGAAGGAGACTCCACAACCCCCTGGGCAGCCTGGGCCAGGCTCTGCCACCCTCACCAGGAACAAGTTCCTTCTCAAATTTAAGTGGAACCTTTTGTGTTCCAGTTTGTACCCATTGCCCCTTGTCCTGTCACTGGTTGTCACCAGAAGAGCCTGGCTCCATCCTCCTGACACTCCCCCTTTCCATATTGATCCCCATGAGAGGGTCTGAGACCCCTCAGTGTCCTCTTGTCCAGCTCCAGAGCCCCAGCTCCCTCAGCCTTTCCTCACACGGGAGATGCTCCACTCCCTTCAGCATCTTGGTGGCTGCGCTGGACTCTCTCCAGCAGTTCCCTGTCCTGCTGGAACTGAGGGGCCACAACTGGACACAAGATTCCAGGTGTGGTCTCCCCAGGGCAGAGCAGAGGGGCAGGAGAACCTCTCGGACCTACTGACCACCCCCTTCTAACCCACCCCAGGTACCATTGGCTTCCTGGCCACAAGGGCCCAGTGCTGGCTCATGGTCACCCTGCTGTCCCCAGCACCCCCAGCTCCCTTTCCCCTACGCTGCTCTCTAATAGCTCATTCCCCAACTTACACTGAACCTGGGGTTGTTCTGCCCAGATTCAAGACTCTACCCTTGCCCTTGTTCTATTTCATTACATTTTCCCGCCCAACTCTCCAGCCTGTCCAGGTCTCTGATGGCAGCACAGCCTCTGGCGTGTCACCACTCCTCCCAGCTTGGTGTCACCAGCAAACTTGCTGACAGTCACTCTATTCCCTCGGCCAAATCACTGATGAATATCTTGAACAATCCCGGCCCCAGCACTGCCCCTGAGGCACTGCACTAGATCCAGGCCTCAACTGGACTCTGCCCATTGACCACGACTCTCTGGCTTCTTCCCTTCAGCCAGGTCACACTCCACCTCACTCCCCGCTCATCCAGACCGCACTCCCTCAGTTCAGCGCTGAGGATGCTGTGGGACACTGTGTCAGATGCCTCACTCAAGTCAAGGTAGACCACGTCCACCACTCTGCCACCATCCATCCATCTTGTTATGTCCTCATAACAGTCCATGAGGTTGGTCAAGCACGACTTCCCCTTGGTGCAGCCATGCTGACTGCCCCTAATGACCCTCTTAGCACTGATATGCATTGAGACTCACAAATTTGAGTTCCTTTACTCTTCCCATAAGCAAAAAAGCAACACAGATCAACTTTTTCAAAAGCTCAACTTGATGGGGATTTGTTTCGCTCACCCCCTTTCAAACATCGCTGCTGACTTGTGAAAAGATTTGTTTCCTTGTATTCTGTGCCATACAAATACCAACAACATGATACACAACTGACAGAAGCCACCAAAAGCAGCTTTTCTCCCATTTTTTCACTAATATTTTGTCCTGTCACCCTGGGTTGAAACACAGCTCCGTCATCAGTGACTACGGCCAACATTAGCAATGCCTAATTAGAATCAAGACGGCTCGTTTGAAAATTAGAGGATCTTGATTCCTTTAGTTTGGTTGATCCCAAAGAGGACAAGAGGCCCCAAAGAGGACAAGAGGCCCCAAAGAGGACAAGAGGCCCCAAAGAGGACAAGAGGCCCCAAAGAGGACAAGAGGCCCCAAAGAGGACAAGAGGCCCCAAAGAGGACAAGAGGCCAACAGCAAAGGAAGAGAAAGAAACCAAAGTGGAAGAGGAAACGGTAGGAGAGAAAGAAAGAGAGTGTTTTGACCTGGCAACTTGCTTTAAACCTTGATAAGCCAAGCCGAGCTCTCCATCTTCATTGAGATACCCCCAGTCCTCAGTCTTGCTAGAAATAAAGGACAGAGAAAAGGAAACGAGAGGACAGAGAAAGACGAAAGGTCAGTTGCAGCAGAAGGGGAAAAGATGCAGAATCCTTATTAATTTTTTCTTAATTTAATTTATTAATTAATCAGCCAATCCAACCTCCTGGCAAGTTAGCATCATTCTAGAGATATTCCTATTTTTACCAAAAATCCGAGCTAATTAGATTAATTAATATGTGCCAAAAGAATTTCCTACAATAGCGGGTAGACCTCAAACAAGCCTAAAATGAGTCGAATGGACACGATTCACAAAACCTCATTTCTCCTTTATCCTAAATCTTCGCTACGCAAGGTCCAGCAAACAATCCAGAAGCTGATAACTCTCCCAGTTTCATTCATTTTAGTCCAGAGCCCAATTTTGCCTAAACCCTCCTGCTGCTGGAGAAAGAAGTTTAGGCCACGCTTACCGGTTTGTCTCGCACATCCCCTGATAAGCTTCGATCGCGTCCTCCTGGTCGATGTGCTTGTCGCTGTTGGGCCAGCTGGCGTTGCTGGTGATGTTCTCCTAAAGCCAACATGCAAAACGTAGTAAAATGACACCCTGCACATCTCCCTCTTGCTTTTTAGAATTCTTAAGACCCAAAAAGTCACGACCGGCCTCAACGTGAGTTTCCTCGGGGCTAAAGAGCTTCTGGGAATTCGCAGGCGTGAAGTTGGGAGATGGAAAGAGGATGCGGAGAACCTGGGAGATCAGGGGGAGCGCGGTTTGAAACACAAACCGCACCGAAACCTCCAGGAATGATAATGCGATGAATTAAAAAACCCAAGGGAAACTTTTCAATACAAATGCAACCAGCTCGAAAGAAAAAAGCCCTCGGCTGCGATGGGCCAGGCTGGAAAATATGTAAGAACATATTCCAGCTTCACCAGTGAGTAGAATCGGGTCCAAAAGATCTTTTTCCCCATCCTGTTTCTTTGCGGAATGATTCAGTCGTCACAAAAACATCACGGGGAACATCTTGGACGGCCACGCATCACGGGCTGTATCTTAACCCACCGTATAGAACCTCCTTGAAGCATCTTGACGCCCGAAGGCCGAAGCAGAGACGGCATCACTCGGGCACATTTTCAGCGCCGGAAAAGGCAAAGAAACCACATAACCCACTCAATTACCGTGTTTTTCCCCGTCTCTTTTTGCTGGGCCGCCTTCATAATCTGCGTCCTTAGGATGAGCACTTCTTCCTTCCGCACCTCCAGCTCTTCGTTGGCCGATTTCAGCTGGTTCAGCAAGAGGTTGTAACTCTCCTGGCCATCGTTGGCCGAGTTGTTGTGGGTTGCTCGCTCCGCGATAACCTTGCGCAGCTCATTTAATTCGTTTTTCAGCTTCTTGTTCTCCGACTCCAGCTCTTGCCTCTGGAAAACAAACGCAAAAGTGCCACCGTAGAAAAGCCAAACACAGAATCACAGAACGTTAGGGACTGGAAGGGACCTCAAAAGATCATTGAGTCCAATCCCCCCATGGAGCAGGAACACCCAGATGAGGTTACACAGGAAGGTGTCCAGGCGGGTTGGAATGTCTGCACAGAAGGAGACTCCACAACCCCCTGGGCAGCCTGGGCCAGGCTCTGCCACCCTCACCAGGAACAAGTTGCTTCTCAAATTTAAGTGGAATCTCCTGTGTTCCAGTTTGCACCCATTGTCCCTTGTCCTGTCACTGGTTGTCACCGAGAAGAGCCTGGCTCCATCCTCCTGACACTCCCCCTTTAGATATCTGTAAACATGAATGAGTCCCCCCTCAGTGTCCTCTTGTCCAGCTCCAGAGCCCCAGCTCCCTCAGCCTTTCCTCACACGGGAGATGCTCCACTCCCTTCAGCATCTTGGTGGCTGCGCTGGACTCTCTCCAGCAGTTCCCTGTCCTGCTGGAACTGAGGGGCCACAGCTGGACACAAGATTCCAGGTGTGGTCTCCCCAGGGCAGAGCAGAGGGGCAGGAGAACCTCTCGGACCTACTGACCACCCCCTTCTAACCCACCCCAGGTACCATTGGCTTCCTGGCCACAAGGGCCCAGTGCTGGCTCATGGTCACCCTGCTGTCCCCAGCACCCCCAGGTCCCTTTCCCCTACGCTGCTCTCTAATAGGTCATTCCCCAACTTACACTGAACCTGGGGTTGTTCTGCCCAGATTCAAGACTCTACACTTGCCCTTGTTCTATTTCATTCCCTCGGCCAAATCACTGATGAATATCTTGAACAATCCCGGCCCCAGCACTGCCCCTGAGGCACTGCACTAGATCCAGGCCTCAACTGGACTCTGCCCATTGACCACGACTCTCTGGCTTCTTCCCTTCAGCCAGGTCACACTCCACCTCACTCCCCGCTCATCCAGACCGCACTCCCTCAGTTCAGCGCTGAGGATGCTGTGGGACACTGTGTCAAATGCCTCACTCAAGTCAAGGTAGACCACGTTGGTTTCTTGTCCATCCCTTATTCCTTTGCAATTAAGAAATCACCGCAAACCCCACAATGTTTAATTCATCTTTAAATTCATTAGATGAGGTGGGAAGACGCTGATTTACAGGACTCGTTAGGTGAGTGACGGCTGTGCGACCTCTCACTATGGCTGCTCGAAAAGACCCTCAAGATCAAGTCCAACCATTAGCACCTTTTCACCCTTTGTTTCCTCTTATCTGTTTTTTTTTTGGAAATGTAATAATTCCAAAAATAGCTGGGGACAATTTATATAATTTACACAGTGTGTAGCCAGCACAGCTGTGGAAACCTCGTTTCCATAGGAAACGAGTGTTGATAATTATAAATCCTTCCAAATTAGCAATAGCAGGTTTTAGCACAGCGGAGGTGTGAGCGGAATAGATGAGCACGTGGACATCTTGCTGCAAAAACACCCTGGATTCCTTTCCGAATTTACCTTTGAATTATTTCTCTACTCCTTTCTCGGTGGATTTTATGGATTGATTTTCTATCTAGAGACATCTGGTGGGTTAATAGTTGGACTTGATGAACTTGAGCGTCTCTCCCAACCAAAATGATCCAATGATCACTCTACCAGAGCAGAACAGACATTGACCCAAAGAGAAACATCTGTGAGCGCGGCCCAGGTGCTGATGGATCAAATTATAGGAGGTTTGGGGTTATTTCCACCTTTTTTGGCTTTCGGATCCACGCCATAGGTGACGGCACCAAGCAGGAGGCTCCTCACTCACCTTCAGACTGTTGTATGCAGAATCCTCGTGGTCCGAAGCCACTTCAGGCTTCGTTTCGATGACCTGCGTGGATTCAAGAGATATTAATTCATATATAAAAGCAGCCGGGAAGTGGCGCACAGCACGAGACGGTCGGCCCCACCGTAATAATGGTTTTAATCGCCGTTAAACAGAGTTCCGGCAACACGTAGGATTGCTAGAATTGCTTAGAAGACATCGGGCAACCAAGGGAAGCCATGAAATATTAGGATGGATGAAAAGTCGGCTTTTACCTGGGATTTCTTGCTCTCTTGCTCCTTTTTCTCCAGTTGGTTTTGCAGCTTCTTCCTCTCCTGCTCGAGCTCCCTCACCCGTTTCTGGAGCTTTAGGAAAAGGGTCATGTCCATGGCTGCTTTGTCCATCCCGACCTCCTGGAGAGGGGAAAAAAATGAGAGAAATTCTACGATTCTATGAAAAAAATGGAGAAAAAGTCAAGTTTTATAACCCCCACAGCATCAGATGTTAATTGTTTTGAAACCTGGAATATTTTCCATTAGAAAGAGCCAATACCGATTCATTTGCTCTCAGTGCGGTTCAGAAATATTAAAGTGACGTAAAAAGATGCGCTGGGAGGAAAAATTGGATATTAGGAATAATTTCTTCCCCAAAGGGCTGTCGGGTATTGGAACGGTGGTGGAATCACCATCCCTGGAGGGGTTGAACATACACAGAGATGAGGTTTAGTGTTAACGGTTGGACTCTATGATCCTGAGGGTCTTTTCCAAGCGAAACGATCAATGATTGGATGAATTCTATGGTTCCCCGTGTGGTACCTCCACTTGCTGCACGACGTCCTCAGTGTCCCCGATCTCCGAGGTCGATATGGACGGATAATTGGAATCGGACTCCAAACTGCTCTGGTTGGACGGGTTTCTCCTGTGTCCCGGGGTTTGCTGCCAAGGAACGACGCGGATATACAAGATATTCAGTGTTTAAAGAAGGATTCCTCCCAAAGTATCATTTCTGAGAGCAAATATGTGTTTATACACTAAGGTTTATACAAAAGGTTCAATTGTCACCTTACACTTCACCTTCACTTCGTTACCTTCATCATTGTCATTTCATCCCGCAAGTTGTCGTATCTCTGTTCCAGCCTCGAATATTCTTTGACCAGGTTCTGATATCGAGATCTTTCTTCTTCCAGCTCTTTTTTCATCTGGATATTTTCCTCAACTGTATTTTGGGCAAATTCGTCTTTCAAATAAGGAAGAAGAAATTAAAAGACGTTACGATCTTCATCTCCAAAATTAACTTCTTGTAAAAACATGTAACAAGTACTAATTAATAAAATTAGCAGAGGCATTCCAATGCTGTAAGTATATAAATATATATATATTTACCTTCAGATTGACACCGAATCCTGCTGTTAAGCTCCTCTTTTTCCTGCTTCAGGAGCGCGTTTTCTTCTTCCAAGTCAGATATTCGCTATGAAAAAATGACAATCTGCTGATTGTTTCAAGTAACTTACATACTTAAGATGAATATAGTGAATACTAGAATTAATATTAAATAATTCCGGCTTTTTTAACTTGATATCATGAGATTAGAGTCATTTAAATGCTTCACGCTACTGCAGAACCTTTACTAGAGTGTGCAGCAGGGCCTTTGGAGTGTATACAGCAATTAACAGCAATTAATGGAAGATGTTGAGCAGCAAGTGCTCGTGGTGATTTCAGGCCTTATTTCATGTTCTACCGGAACCACTTGCTCGTGAGATTTGGTTTTGGGCCTCCCTGAATCTTGTAAGAATTATGGTATTTAGGATTTTCCTACTAAAAGGCCTGGTGAGGATTTAACGTGAGTAGTCAAGAATTCACAGCAGGAAACCAAACTCGTACCTCAGGTTATGGGAATGGGGGCAAAGCTTATTCAAAATGAACCTGAGCAGCAAAGAAATTCAAGATAAAAGGTCTGGTTTGGAAAAAGAAAGATTCATCCTGAAGTCTCTTTCTGCCACTAGACCAGTTTGTTGTGCAATGGTTGGAGTGCTGGATCAACTCAAGAGATCCAGAAAGCTCAAAAGTGTGACTTTTGACATGTGGTGACGGTTTTAAATTGAAAGACTGGAGATTTACATTAGAAATAAGGAAGAAATTGTTGGCCCTGAGGGTGTGAGAGCCTGGAACACGTTGCCCAGAGAGGTGGTAGATGAACCATCCCTGGAGCCATCCCAGGCCAGGCTGGACGGGGCTCTGAGCAACCTGAGCTGGTGGAGATGTCCCTGCTCATGGCAGGGGGGGCACTGGGGGAGCTTTGGGTCCCTCACCTCAGGGCTCAAAACGGCAGCACCAGCATCACCTCAGGGCTCAAAATGGCGGCACCAGAATCACCTCAGGGCTCAAAATGGCGGCACCAGAATCACCTCCGGGCTCAAAATGGCGGCCAGAGGGGTGGCGGGATCACCTCCCAAGAAAGGCCTTGAGGTGCTGGAGCGAGTGGAGAGAAGGGAACGGAGCTGGGGAAGGGGCTGGAGCACAAGTGTGATGGGAGCGGCTGAGGGACCTGGGGGGTTCAGCTGGAGAACAGGAGCTGAGGGGACACAGGGACACAAAGAAACGGCCTCAAGTTGCGCCAGGGGAGGTTGAGGTTGGATGTGGGGAACAATTTCTTCCCCCCCAAAGGGCTGTGGGGCATTGGAACAGGCTGCCCAGGGCAGTGCTGGAGTCACCATCCCTGGAGGGGTTGAAAATACACACAGATTAGGTTCTCAGGGACATGGGGCAGTGCCAGGGGTGGGTTAATGGTTGTACTCCATCTTGAGGGTCTTTTCCAACCAAAATGATCCTACGATTGCAAAAAGCACCTACAAAACACGAGCTACGACAAATCCACACCTTCCTCAGCAAACCCTTCTCCTTGGCGTAGGTGTCCTCCACCACCTTCCTCTCCCCGTGGGCTTTTTGGAGCTCCAGCCGCAGCTGCTCCATCTCCCCCTGGAGGCTCGCGAGCTGGTTGTCGTCACCACGCTGGTTCCGCTCATATTGCACCAGCTCCTTCTTCAGTTTTTCCACCTCGGACGAGTGTGTTGACGTGAGCAGGGAGAGCTGCTCGCTCAGAAGTTTGTATTCCTTGTTCTGCAGCCCCAAAAGAGAAGAAAATATATCAATAAGTGCAAAAAGCGTCAAAATCCTCAAGCAGGGTGGCTAACAAACTTCCGATAATGAGCAGATGAGCGTCCTGATAACCTGCAAATTAAACCTTTGGCTGTTTCTGTGCAAAAAAACCCTCCCCTGATTTAGAAACTGAATTAATAGGCCGCGTTACGGGTGCTGGAGCAAATACCAGGTTTGAATGTTTTCAGAGAAGGATCTTTTCTCCCTCAGGGGCACAGGGAGTATTTGCATCTCTATTCATGCGTGAGCTGAAGCAGCAGAAATAGAAACATTTTCTTCCACAGCGAGGCAAAAAATGATCCGAGCGCCGCTCTCCGGCTCACCTGCCATTTATTTTTTCCTTCCCAAGTTAATTGGCATTGTTAAAAGGTCACGTTTATAGATCGGGTCGTACTCAGCGTTTATACTCATCCCTCAAATCCTTGGAAGCAACACGGAGGTAACTTGTAGGTGGGAAAACCCTCCTACATCTAATGATTATTCTGTAGCTCGTTAGTGAGAAAGATCTTCATACACCGAGGTGGAGACCCAAGACCCAAGATGATCTGCACTTCCATGGTGCTGTTGCGCCCGTACGAGTGTTTGGTCACCAGCAGAAGGTTGATCTTGCCATGATGTTTGGAAGGATGTGACGGTGGTGGCACATCCTTCCCAGGAAGGACAAGAGAAAAGAGGCAAAGCAGAACCACACCAAGTTGGAGACCCTAGGTGCAAATGCATCTATCATGGTGATGATCAACCCTTACAAGTGTCTGGCTAACAGGAGAAGGCTCCCACCACCACGACATCCTTCCAAACAGCATGAGAAGATCAAATCCTTCCCATGAAGGACAAGAGAAAAGAGGCAAAGTGGAAACACATAAAGGTGGAGCCCCAAGATCCAAGTGCATCTACCATGGTGATGACCCACCCTTACAAGTGTTTGGCCACCAGCAGAAGGCTTCCACCACCATGACATCCTTCTAAATGTCATGAGAAGATTAAATCCTTCCCCAAAAGGACAACGGAAGAGAGGCAAAGCAGGAGCAGAACCACACCAAGCTGGAGCCCCAAGATCTACATGCATCTACCATGGTGGTGTCCCACCCTTACAAGTGTTTGGCCAACAGGAGAAGGTTGCCACCACCACGATATCCTCCCAAACATCATGAGATCAAATCCTTCCAAGGAAGGACAAAAGATAAGAGGCAAAGCAGAAACACACAAAGGTGGAACCTCAAGATCCAAGTGCATCTACCATGGTTGTGTCAAACCCTTACAAGTGCTTGGACAGCAGTAGAAGGCTCCCCCAACCACAATATCCTTCCAAACATCATGAGATCAAATCCTTCCAAGGAAGGACAAGAGAAAAGAGGCAACACAGAAACACATGAAGGTGGAGCCCCAAGATCCAAGTGGATCTACCATGGTGATGACCCACCCTTACGAGTGTTTGGCCACCAGCAGAAGGCTTCCACCACCATGACATCCTTCTAAACGTCATGAGAAGATCAAATCCTTCCCAGAAAGGACAATGGAAGAGAGGCAAAGCAGAAGAAAGCAACACCAAGGTGGAGCCCCAAGATCTACATGCATCTACCATGGTGGTGTCCCACCCTTACAAGTGTTTGGCCACCCTTAGATGGTTGCCACCACCACGACATCCTTCCAAACATCATGAGATCAAATCCTTCCCAGAAAGGGCAACAGAAGAAAGACAAAGCAGAAGGAGGACCCCAACTTGTCCCAGCGCAAGACATACCTGCTCATCGATCTTCCTTTGAAGCTGGACCACCTTGTTCTCCATCCCGATGTTGAGTTTCTTCAGGTGTTGCGCTGAGCGGGCCTCGATCTTCAGCGCCTTCAGCTCCTGCCTGGCCTTCATGCGCCGGTAGTAGCACTGCAGAACGATGGTGGCGCCTCTGACCCGGCGGAAGCGAGTCCGGGCCAACCAGCCACGGGCGTACTTCTGGAGGATCGTGGCTTTGTGTTCCGCCAGGATCTATTACAAATAAAACGGGCAGAAATGCGACAATTAAGGGAGAAATTCACCTGCAAAGGGAGCGGTACCCCGGTTTTATTGCAACGTTGCGTCAACACTTCTAAAAGTGTCTTCAAGAGGTCTTCTCCAAGTAGGAGAGTCCTGGTAGGTGATGGATGGAGATGGAGGTTGGTATTTTACATCCTTTTATAGTTTGGAAGAGGCGCCTCAAACCCCATTCCTGGCTGGTGAGGACTCGATGGGGACATTTGTGCTCAAGTGGGACTTTATGGACCCCCTCAAAATAGAACAAAGATCCACAAGATCCATCGGTAGCAAAATAAAACAGCCGTTAACACCAACACTTAGTAATAAACTTGCTGCCCCTTCAGCTTCTCACCAGAACAGGTTTTTACATGAATTTTTTAGTGTGTTCTGCCCCCTCAACGTGATAAATTATAAGGCAGATAAATGACAGATTACAAGACGCTTTGCTGTTATTATTTTGGGATGGAAAAGGCACCGTATCAGCTTCTCTTCCAAATCTCTTCTTTCGCCCTCGGGTTTTCTTTGCACTCGCAAATTTTAGTTGGGAATAAAGGGGTTGTGTGAAGTTGGGATGCAGTTGGATCCCTGAGCTCTAGTGGGTCACCACGTAACTTCGATTGCCCTCAGGACGGGCTCATCGTGCCTCTGACTTCTTTAATTACCCCATGACCATCCAATTAAGCATAAATTTAGGTGACTACTAAAGTAAGGCCGGACCTGAAGAGCAGACAGAAGATTCCCCAAAGCTGTTCTTGCTTTTTCGAGCACTCACCGTATCACCTACTGTCACAAACCTTTATTTCATTGCTTTCAGCTCTTGGTTTAGCACAGAAAGAACTAATTAAGGATGGATTTATAGCGATAAATGACTCGACACCTTCTACAACAAACCCTACGGGTCTTCCCACCTGTAGCACGGCTCAATAAATCACTTTGCCAATCTTTTTGCAGAGTCTGGGTTAGATCAAGCGACATTTCCAGCTTACCACGATGCCTTACGGCATCTGAATGACTCATTTCATTGAGCTGCCCCTGCCAAGATCATTTTTGCTCGCACGGCTTTAAATGGCAACATCTCCCCATCACCGCGTGCTCTCCGGAAACACCAGTCGGCTTCGGCAAACGTCAAAATGGCCACGATAAAGACATTTCCATGCTCTTTTTACGCCAAGACACCCCGTGGAGACGTACCCTGCGATAAATCCTCCTGACAAACATGCCCCGAGCGAAGGCCTGGATGGTGACGGTTGCGTTGCGGACGCTTCGGAAAGCTCGGAGGACGCGCAGCATTCGGAACTGCTTCTGGAAGACGACGGCCGCTCTCGTCCTCCTCAGGTGCTCGGCAAGTCTAAAAAGCACAGGAAAAAAGGTTAAAAAACCCCTAAAATCATCATCTTTTTTTAAAAAAAATCGTATTAAGTTTAAAACTGGACAGAGAGAAAAACCTTTTGTCCAAAAGTAGCTTGATGGTACTGAAGAAAGACCATCCCAGCAGTACGGCTAAGAAAAGCGCAGCCGGTAGCATGACTTCGTTAGAATAACGAGAACACGTACGCAACACTTTGTTATTCCTAAACGGCATTAAAAACAAATCTTTTCCAGCTTTTCCCCTTGGTTTGAACTCTTCGCTTTACATACTGGAGCCAATCAACGTCCCGCGTTGGCTCCGTCACTTCCCCAACTATAAAAAGCCAACGGGGTATCGACCGACTCGGTGACAACGGCGGCAAATGGATTTGTTGTTTAAACCGGCGTGCGCTGGTTTGGCAACGCTCGCGGTTCACGGTGAAGAAACGAGGGATGCGGGCAACTCGGTGCCACGTCGCTCCCGCTCTCCGACTGACGTCGTGTTCACTTTGCTGTTCCGCAGGTTAATGAACGCCTGTAAAAGCTCCATTTAATTGGATAACGAGCTTGTTTTGCTGCATTTATGATCCGTTTATTGCTCTCAGCATGAGGTATTATATAGATATTTGATCCACTTCTTTATTATGTGAAAAGCGTATCAAAAGCCATATTGGATTGGCTTATATATTCTCTTCGTCAAGGCCAATGATTTCTCATTAGGACCCATTGAGCCAGAGCTTATTAAAGAGGACAAGGGATGGTCCGTTCCCAAAAAAAGGAGGAGAAATCAGTTATTCAGACAACACCCATCCCCCAAAAAGAGGCGAACTGCATACAGAGAGTTAAACTTCACGCTCTATTATTCTGTACCGTAAATAGCGCCGTTGCCGGTCGTGTGGAGTGATTTTTCTCATTACAAAGGATACAGTAAATCAATGTTGAGAGCTCCCCTTGGATACCACGGAGTCACAAACCTGCGCTCTGCAGAAAAGGAGCGCGTAGCGACTTGCAAAGCCGATCCAAGCGCCTTTTGCCAGTAAAACAGCAGTTATGTGAAGCATTTTCACCTAAATTTATATATACTTCAGGCATCTGATTGCAGCCTAACTGCCTACGCTCTAACCCTGAACCTAAGAATTAAACCCATGTAGATATAAAATCAGTTTGAGACAAAGAACTTTGTTCTCTTGCTCCCGAATAAAAGGCTGGGGAGAGGGGCTGGGAAATAAGTCTTGACTTTAGCACCATAGTGCACAAAACAGGTCTTGTTGCTATGAAACCCCCGAGTTTAGGCAGAGATGAGGTTCTTAGGTTTAGAGCTGGACTTGGCAGCATTGAGCCAAGTCCAAGAATGGTTGGACTTGACCTCCAAGGTCTTTTCCTGGACTCGCTGACCTCCAAGGTCTTTTCCAACCAAAATGATCTTACAACGTGAAGTTGAAGGCCTACGAGACGGAACAGACGGAGAACAGGACCCACCTCCGCGCCCGGTGCCCACGCGCGTAGCGTTGGATGACGACGGCGGCTCGGCGCAGCCTTTTGTACTTGAGCCTCTGCAGCCAACCCCGAACCGTCTTCTGAATCATGATTGTGGCAGCTCTGAACTTATCTGCCCGCAGTTTCTCCAGATATGCCACTTGGCCTGCACGGAAAAAGATCTTGGTACGTCCAAACTGGAACTTGTCTGGATCCTTTTCAAAAGCATAAAGGAAACTACATTTAATTCAGGCGAACATAATTTTGGTTTGTTTCAGTCTATGCTGCTCAGTAGCTACAGATCAAAACCCCGCTTTGGGTCAAGTTTATCAGCTCATGTTAATTGCATGATGATAATATTATTAGACTACCATACTATACCACACCACAAACGGCTCTGCAGCCGAGACAAACGCTCAGTACTTAAAGAGTAAAAAACCCAATTGAGTAAATAACCCAATTCCTCAAAATCCTACAAGGAAAACAAGGATCGAAAATTAAAGCCTGGCTTAAGATGATGTGCAAGTTCTGGGCTCTGCAATAGCCAGGAAGAAACATTTGCGTGCACGCTGTGTAACTTAAAAATAACGCACACAAGTCTACGGTTTTGGTAAGAGGTGCGACAATGCTTATTTGCTTATACATGAGGGGAAAATTCTACATATTAGTGGCCATTAAAAGTCTCCCATACGTCACGATACGGAAATTATCGTGTTATTCTCATTTGTGCAATGAGATATTTAATGATGGTGTGAAAGAATTGACTTTGATTAAGGTTCATGGTGTTGTACACAGCACGCAAAGCTTGACCTCTCAAATACACTCCAACCACAACCCAGGAGGGGTTGGGGGGATGAGTTTTTAGGATATAACCCATTTTTCACGTATAATCAGTGATAAAAACCCCTCGACTTGTCCAGTATTAAAACAGCACGTTGAGCAATCGAGAGATTCCGCATCACGTTTGTTCTCGTTATCTCATTTGGGAAATAAACTCTAATAAGCTTCTGAACGAGCAGCGGGCGAAGTAGCAATTTGATTTGTATCAAAGCCACGAGCTTTCGCGCTTTCAAAAACCGTCGCCAAAGGTTTGGTCCCGGCTCACCTGAATGAGATCTTCCAACAGGGTCTGGCAGATCTGCTTCTTGTCATTCTTCGAGAGGTCTCTCTTCTTCATCAGAACGCGATACCTATTGAAAAAGTCGTGGTAGGACCACCTGAAAGTGAAGCATACAGAGGATTAACCTGCGCGCTGGGTGGTATTTCTTTAAAATAAAGCATTTGGAGTCATCGATGAGGTGGGTATATCAGCAATATAACACTTATTTCAAAACGCGCAAGTTTTGCATCGCTTCAAATAATAGTGAATTTTAATCCCTATCTACACAAGTTTGTCGTGGGGCTGGACAGCCAATGCTACTCCCACCCTTAAATGACCAAAAATATCAGATTATCACTAATAAAAAATAAGATACGTGCTATGCGGAGCTTGCTCTGGAGTGAGGTACAGCACTGCAGACTGGCTGAAGGGAAGAAGCCAGAGAGTCGTGGTCAATGGGCAGAGTCCAGTTGAGGCCTGGATCTAGTGCAGTGCCTCAGGGGCAGTGCTGGGGCCGGGATTGTTCAAGATATTCATCAGTGATTTGGCCGAGGGAATAGAGTGACTGTCAGCAAGTTTGCTGGTGACACCAAGCTGGGAGGAGTGGTGACACGCCAGAGGCTGTGCTGCCATCAGAGACCTGGACAGGCTGGAGAGTTGGGCGGGAAAATGTAATGAAATAGAACAAGGGCAAGTGTAGAGTCTTGAATCTGGGCAGAACAACCCCAGGTTCAGTGTAAGTTGGGGAATGACCTATTAGAGAGCAGCGTAGGGGAAAGGGACCTGGGGGTGCTGGGGACAGCAGGGTGACCATGAGCCAGCACTGGGCCCTTGTGGCCAGGAAGCCAATGGTACCTGGGGTGGGTTAGAAGGGGGTGGTCAGTAGGTCCGAGAGGTTCTCCTGCCCCTCTGCTCTGCCCTGGGGAGACCACACCTGGAATATTGTGTCCAGTTGTGGCCCCTCAGTTCCAGCAGGACAGGGAACTGCTGGAGAGAGTCCAGCGCAGCCACCAAGATGCTGAAGGGAGTGGAGCATCTCCCGTGTGAGGAAAGGCTGAGGGAGCTGGGGCTCTGGAGCTGGACAAGAGGACACTGAGGGGGGACTCATTCATGTTTACAGATATCTAAAGGGTGAGTGTCAGGAGGATGGAGCCAGGCTCTTCTCAGTGACAACCAGTGACAGGACAAGGGGCAATGGGTTCAAACTGGAACACAAGAGGTTCAACTTAAATTGAGAAGAAAGTTGTTCCTGGTGAGGGTGGCAGAGCCTGGCCCAGGCTGCCCAGGGGGTTGTGGAGTCTCCTTCTGTGCAGACATTCCAACCCGCCTGGACACCTTCCTGTGTAACCTCATCTGGGTGTTCCTGCTCCATGGGGGGATTGCACTGCATGAGCTTGCCAGGGCCCTTCAACCCCTGACATTCTGCGATTCTGTGAAAAGCAAACGCAAAGATCACACAAAACAACAGGTTCGTGTTATGTCGGGCTTAAGCTTAAACTTGCTTTCTCAACGCCTCCATTCTCATATTACGTTTCCCGTCTTGGGCTTTGATCCTTTCCTTTGCACGGAGAAAACCCGTTGCCATTTGAAGCGTGTTTGAGGCTTCGCACGGCTCTAAATCAAAAGCGACAGAACGACGGAGCCAGCGGCGCTTGGGACCTCCCGCCGGGTTCGGGTCTTATTTAAGTCAGGGATTGCTTGGAGAGGAGAAAAGAGAAGGTGAGAACATTCCCAGAGTCCGTTTAGGGGTTGATATTAATTAACCGCAGCTTTTTGGAGGAAGAAATTATCCCATGGGCTCCTCTGACAAAGAGCGGATGGGGATGAGGCAACATGTGAGCAAGAGCTGGGTGGAAAACACCCAAATCCATCATTTTCCTGGGGAGATCCCCCAGATGAAGAGCCAGATACCTGCAGAAATGCCTTCAAAATCAATCATAAATCACCGCATCAACGATCTTTCTTCCCAGCCCCTTGCTCTCGCTTTACACGGTGATCTTTCCGCTTGTTTCCATTCCAGCCCATCTTTAACGGCATGACATAGTTTTGCCGCGGCCGCTCGCGGTGATTTAACAGGAGGTGACAGCCCTGAGATCACAACCACTTGGATTATCATCCCCGGAATATCAAGATAAAAGCTCTGCAAGGATGGGGCTCAGCTGGTTCATCAGGAGTTTCACCGGTTTCATTTAATTAGCTGCGTCGGGGGGGTTTGGAGACGCCGTTATAAGATCCCCCCCAAGAGAAAGGAGCAATTAAAGATGATACCTCAGTTCAACTTGTTGATGGGTATTAAATGAAATTGGAAAGCTGAGATCGAGCACAACCGACCTCAAGCATGGAAATTTTAGTCTGAAATCAGTGCAGGTCACTAAAGGCAACAAAAGGAACGGAAGGACAAAGAAAACCAACTTGAATCTGTGGCAAAAACCCTTCTTAGGCTTGAGCCTAAGATGCTCAAGAGCTTGGTGACTTGGTCAACCCCCCAATTTGTCATCTACAAGAATGAGATGGAGGGAAGAAGCCACAAGACACCCCAGAAATTAAACCTTCTATTTGTGGTTTAAAACCCAAGATTTGGATGCTTTACACAAAACTCCAAGTGGTATCAACCCCTGAAAGGATCAATATTTTAAGCAGTAAAGAGCTGGACTATATGGATCTTTCTATAGCAGCCAAAGCCTGTTTGGGGGGCAGGTGTATGAAATATTTAAGCCAAGATTTGGCGTGAAATTCCTTTAACGGAGATCTGCGCTAATTAATCTGCTACAGACTCATCGTTACGTGGCCGGTTTCTACAGAGACGAATGGTTTTATAACATCCTCCGTGCTTTATAACGGAGACACTAATGATAAATTTACTATCTACACATTTCAGATGGTCCATTCATTGCAGTGACTTATACACATGCTAATAAATCTGTTTCTTAATTGCTGCGTAATGTTTCAAATTAAATGATCTATTTTCAATTTACTCATGCAGAGAACCACGGAAATGAGAAAATAAAGGCAGTTTCTTCTCGAATTTAAGTGGAACCTCCTGTGTTCCAGTTTGCACCCATTGCCCCTTGTCCTGTCACTGGTTGTCACCCAGAAGAGCCTGGCTCCATCCTCCTGACACTCACCCTTTCCATATTGATCCCCATGAATGAGTCCCCCCCTCAGTGTCCTCTTGTCCAGCTCCAGAGCCCCAGCTCCCTCAGCCTTTCCTCACACGGGAGATGCTCCACTCCCTCCAGCATCTTGGTGGCTGCGCTGGACTCTCTCCAGCAGTTCCCTGTCCTGCTGGAACTGAGGGGCCACAGCTGGACACAAGATTCCAGGTGTGGTCTCCCCAGGGCAGAGCAGAGGGGCAGGAGAACCTCTCGGACCTACTGACCACCCCCTTCTAACCCACCCCAGGTACCATTGGCTTCCTGGCCACAAGGGCCCAGTGCTGGCTCATGGTCACCCTGCTGTCCCCAGCACCCCCAGGTCCCTTTCCCCTACGCTGCTCTCTAATAGGTCATTCCCCAACTTACACTGAACCTGGGGTTGTTCTGCCCAGATTCAAGACTCTCCACTTGCCCTTGTTCTATTTCATTACATTTTCCCGCCCAACTCTCCAGCCTGTCCAGGTCTCTGATGGCAGCACAGCCTCTGGCGTGTCACCACTCCTCCCAGCTTGGTGTCACCAGCAAACTTGCTGACAGTCACTCTATTCCCTCGGCCAAATCACTGATGAATATATTAGTCTTGGTTTTCTCCGAAGCTCTTTGCAGCCTTGCGGGAGATAAGATGAACCGATAAGCAGCACATTTCTGCGCTAAAAACCCCAAAACTCACGGTGTTCAGCATCACGACTCTTCACTGAGTGTATTTATAACCCCTTTGCTCCTACAAAAAGCCCGATGGCCGTGCTGATATTAACACAAAGCTGCTTGGCGCTAAAACACACTCGACGCATTTTTCCAATTATTTGCCCTTGTCATTTTCAGGGCTTATTTATAGATTGTTTTCTGGCCTTAAAACACCTCTTTGGAATTTTGTATCGCAATTAGCCACACCGCCCACAACCTTTCCTGTTTTAATATGGAAGGGCTTGAAGCCTCGTACGCTTTGCACGTGCGGCGCTAAAGCCCGCGATGATAATTTCCAACCTTTCTTTTCCTTCTCCGCAAGCGTCATGAATTTTTTGGGGCTGAAATGACTATTGTAGCAGGTGTTAGAAGCCAAATAACAATGGAAAGCGAACTGTACAGCACAAGGTTTTGGATGGGGAGCTTGAGCGATGAAACAAGCTGGATATAGAGATGTTATTTTGTTACTGTCTGTTCACCTCCATCTGGGAGCGAAACTGGATTCATTTATCTGCCACGTACCAGCGTTTTCAGGGATTTCTCCACATTAAATTCCTTCTGGGGAAATGAACTGAAAAGCAGCAGCTGAAACGCCGGACGTGACACAACGCGCCCTCCAGCGGCTTTCGTTACCTTGATAACGAAGCTCTTAAATTTGAGGAGGCCAGGAGCGAACGTGGGGGTGGCAAAATACTAAATGATATATCTATATTATCTTTTCTAACATATATATCTAAGGCCACGGCAAATTCGCAACACGGTACCTGGAGGGGAAGCCGGCGGCACTGATGCGGATGGTCTCCAGTACTCCACAAGCTCTCAGCTGCTGAACCGCTCTCTTGGGATCGAACCTGCGATTAGATTTAAGACAGAGATTAACACAGCGAGGAGGAACCCACATCATCACCTAAAGCATCCGCAAGAACATAGTTGTTGGCGTCCTGGCATGATCCCACTTTTGGATCAATTTCTCTTAGCCCAGAGCACAAGTAGCAGCATCTCCCGTCACTTTTACCTCCTTCCACCCCAACACCAAATGCACAAAGAGGTCCCAGCTCTCCAGCATAAGACATTGGACAATGGACAAGGCTGCTGGATGAAGCTCGGACTCAAAAGATGTTGATGTCCATCAAGGTTGATGTCCGTAGATCCTAGGAGTGCGTCAATGGTGATGTCCGTAGATCCTGAAGGCCACTAACGCTGATGTCCGTAGGTCTTGAAGGCCACTAACGTTGATGTCCGTAGGTCTTGAAGGCCACTAACGTTGATGTCCGTAGGTCTTGAAGGCCACTAACGCTGATGTCCGTAGATCCTGAAGGCCACTAACGCTGATGTCCGTAGATCCTGAAGGCCACTAACGCTGATGTCCGTAGATCTTGAAGGCCACTAACGTTGATGTCCGTAGATCTTGAAGGCCACTAACGCTGGCATCTGTAGATCCTGAAGTCCGTCAATGCTGATGTCCATAGATCTTGAAGTCCATTAACACTGGCGTCTGCAGATCCTGAAGTCCGTTAACGTTGATGTCCATAGATCTTGAGGTCCGTCAGCGTTGATGTCTGTAGATCCTGAAGTCTGTTAACATTGGCGTCCGTAGATCCTGAAGTCCATCAACGTTGATATCCGTAGATCACAGAATCATAAAATCATTCCGGTTGGAAGAGGCCCTCAGGATCATCGAGTCCAACCATAACCTAACTCCAGCACTAAACCACGTCGCTAAGAACCTCATCTAAACACCTTTTCAACCCCTCCAGGGATGGTGACGCCACCACTGCCCTGGGCAGCCTGTTCCAATGCCCCACAGCCCTTTGGGGAAGAAATTGTTCCCCACATCCAACCTCAACCTCCCCTGGCGCAACTTGAGGCCGTTTCCTCTTGTCCTGTCACTTGCTACTGGGGGGAAGAGACCAACACCCTCCATGCTACGACCTCCTTTCAGGTAGCGATGTCCGTAGCTGTGCTAGATTTCCACAACAAAAGGAAGGGGAAGCTTCAGTCCTGAAAGATCCCAGGGCAACGTACGTTGTACACGAGGGGAACTTTCTGCAACTGGAAAGCCAGGACTGTCTCCAGCAATAATTCCAGCTATGGGTTGCGGCTGAAATAACGAGCTTAAAAGTGGGATAAATACGCAGGCAGAAGCACCCAGTAGGTTGTTTTTTGCCTGGAAATGCAAGTAAGAGATCACAAACCCTGCCTGAAACAGCATTTGGGAGGAAAATTGCCAAAGGTATAAGCAGAAGTCGGGCATTCCTCTCTCTTTGAAGTCTTCTCCATCAGGGATCAAGTTCAGATGCAGCAAATTTAATGGTGTGGTGCCAACGTTTCCTCCAGGCTGGAAGTTCTGACGTTCCTCACCTTCTAAAGAAAAAGTCCTTACATTTGCACCAAGATGGAAAGCAGGAATGAGAGTAATTCAGGGAGCAAGAAACCTTGGAAAGTCTCTAGTCCAACATCCTACACCCACATCATTCCTGTGCCTATTCTGGTTTCCCAAAATCCGGAGTTATTAACAACTCTGACGATCGCCAGATGGGAAGCGTCACTCAGACTGTGACACAAGCACAATTATCCTCCTGGTATGTGCTACCCAGAAGTACAAATGAGTTCGTTTAGCTAATTACTGCACCTTGACAAGCAGGGGTGCGTATGTTCAGAAAACGATATTCACTAAGATTTGAGCATCACGTGAAGAATTGAATTGTCATGTTGAAGGCATATTAAGAGCTAAGCATTTCTGAACTTAAAAGGAACAAAATTGGATAAAAATACCTTGTCTAAGAGGCTAAACAAGGGTAACACCTACAGTTCAAAACCTACGATACGCCGTTTAACTAGAGGAAGATCCAAATTGGCTTTTTCCTTCAGCCATTCGCTCACCTGGAAACCTGGAAAGTCGATACAAGTCACGTCTTTACTTTTCCCACATTTATTTTGGAAGCACCAAGACATTTTGGGTTTTCATTTCCTTCTCTGCTACTTTTCACTGCGCTATAAACCATTTAAATCAAAGCAACTCTAAGATGAAACCGCACAAAGTAAGGATGCTCAGTATTAGCAGAGCATCTATGAATTACTATGACCTGCGTTAATCTTCATTTCACGGACACAAAAACCACATTATTAATCCCAAGAGAAGCAACTCCAGCAAACTACGAGGAACCTTCCGGTTACGGAAACGGCATCACAATGTCTTGGAGCAAGAGGAAAAGTCCAAAGCACGCTCTGGCTGTAACGCTGAACACATTTAGTCAGCCGAAATTCCACTTACTTAAACGGGAGCTTCTCGTCGTTGGGCTTGATGCAGCGCACGTAGTGCGGGGTGGTGGCGTTCAGAGTCTCCATGAGCAAATGCAACGAGTTGCGGAACTGAAAGACAAAAGGAGAGATGGAGGTGATGGGTCAACGCACCCCAAGTTGGCAGGAAGGGCAAGAAGCCGCCTGCGGTGTCAGCCCAGCACATCGATCAACAAATCGTTTTGGTTGGAAAAGACCCTCAAGATCATGGAGTCCAACCATTAACCCACCCCTGGCACTACCCCATGTCCCTGAGAACCTCGTCTGTGTGTATTTTCAACCCCTCCAGGGATGGTGGGGTTCCCAAGATCCAACCTCAACCTCTCCTGGCGCAACTTGAGGCCGTTTCCTCTCATCCTATCGCTTGTTACTTGCGGGAGCCATTCAGAGAAGACACTGGTGGGTTCAGGGCTTCCAGATCAATAAGGTACAAGAGCAATAAGCGTTTGCTCAGGGCTTTCATCAGTTGAGGCTTGAAATGCAATGACCAAAGTCTTCCCATCCTCAACAAAGGTCATGGGAAGGTCTCCTTCACTTTTACCCCCCAACCTGTGCTTCAAGCTGAAGAAACGAGATCTGAACTGTAAAAACATCTGGATTTACCTGTCCCATTCCCCAACCAATCCGCTCATATCGTATGTTACCTGGTGTCCCACCGTTTTCTTGTGCTCCTTGTTGGCAGCTTTGATCGCGGGTCTGGCAGAACGGACGCTGATTTTGGCTGTTCCCTTTGCCACGGAAGTGGCGGGTGCAGCGTCCTTCTCATCTTGGAATAAGTCAGCGACCATTTGATACTGAAACCAAAAACCAACACCTGAGCAGCTCTTTGTTTAGCCAACCCACCCAAGTCACGTTGCTCTGGTGGCTTTTTCCTCCCCATTTTAAAGCAGAAAGGGTCAAAAAGGCAATAAAGCGAAAGCAAGAAGAGTTGCCTACGTAACCACCTCAGCAGGACCGTTCGTCGTTGTGTTTTCTAGTTCATCAAACCTTGAAAAAACGGGACCACGTAGCAGCCCTGGATCTATTTTATGGATAAGAGGGAAGGACAGACTCCTCCTGCCCAACTGGCAAAGTCAAAACCACTGGCGCATTAATCGTAATAATCATTATAGAAACTGGGAAATAGTATTTAACAGCGCACCCGTACGCTTTCAATCGGCGTTCAAATTGCTTCTCTTGATTCAAACAACATCAACTCCCAAGTTTTTGCTCATCTAGGTCACATTTTGGTGTCACCTATGGAGCCACCACAAGACTTAACACCCGATTCCAAGGATTCCCCAAAAAGCTCTCGAGCAGCAAGTTGTTTTTACAATATTTGGGAGAGAAAAGGTACACGGCGCAAAATCGGGTAATACAGGAGCAAGAGCCATCGCCAATATGTGTTAATTTGTTAAGATTATGGATTGGAAATGGTGTAAAATAGCTTTAGCAGAAGCTGGAATGTTTCTGAGCTCATGCCAGATTTCCAGTGTTTTATGTTCTTTATTTTAACTCGATTATCTCCCGATTCGCTGGGTTTACCTTGCTGGCTTTGAGGATGTTGATCTGTTCCTCATACACCGTGTCCCTGTTTTTTTCCAGGAATCCCTCGCTTTGATATTCCACCTGGGACAAACCAAATGAAGAAGCTCAGACTAAGTCCAACCACACAGGGACAAGGGGTTTTGGTCCATCGCTCCCCATCATCACCCGAGACACCAAAGTGGGGGGAGAAGCGGAACGAGGAACAAATTTGGGAGGGATACGTGTGCAAAATAACGTGTTTAAGGAAAGGTGAATATTAAATTTTGCTATAAAAATGTGTCGTGTCAGGATTTCAATTAATACGGGCCCTACAGCACCAGACACATTTCGAATACCCAGTTGGCATCTCCAGCGTCACCACTCATGTTCTCCTCCATCATTCCAACACTCGCAGCTCCTGCTCTTCTAAAATCACTCCCTTTCCAATATATTTTGGAATATATTTTTGAGATTAGGGATTTTCCTCTCCCCTACTTAAAGTTTAGCTCAAAAAGCTGAACTGAGGGAGTGCGGTCTGGATGAGCGGGGAGTGAGGTGGAGTGTGACCTGGCTGAAGGGAAGAAGCCAGAGAGTCGTGGTCAATGGGCAGAGTCCAGTTGAGGCCTGGATCTAGTGCAGTGCCTCAGGGGCAGTGCTGGGGCCGGGATTGTTCAAGATATTCATCAGTGATTTGGCCGAGGGAATAGAGTGACTGTCAGCAAGTTTGCTGGTGACACCAAGCTGGGAGGAGTGGTGACACGCCAGAGGCTGTGCTGCCATCAGAGACCTGGACAGGCTGGAGAGTTGGGCGGGAAAATGTAATGAAATAGAACAAGGGCAAGTGTAGAGTCTTGAATCTGGGCAGAACAACCCCAGGTTCAGTGTAAGTTGGGGAATGACCTATTAGAGAGCAGCGTAGGGGAAAGGGACCTGGGGGTGCTGGGGACAGCAGGGTGACCATGAGCCAGCACTGGGCCCTTGTGGCCAGGAAGCCAATGGTACCTGGGGTGGGTTAGAAGGGGGTGGTCAGTAGGTCCGAGAGGTTCTCCTGCCCCTCTGCTCTGCCCTGGGGAGACCACACCTGGAATCTTGTGTCCAGCTGTGGCCCCTCAGTTCCAGCAGGACAGGGAACTGCTGGAGAGAGTCCAGCGCAGCCACCAAGATGCTGGAGGGAGTGGAGCATCTCCCGTGTGAGGAAAGGCTGAGGGAGCTGGGGCTCTGGAGCTGGACAAGAGGACACTGAGGGGGGACTCATTCATGTTTACAGATATCTAAAGGGGGAGTGTCAGGAGGATGGAGCCAGGCTCTTCTCGGTGACAACCAGTGACAGGACAAGGGGTAATGGGTGCAAACTGGAACACAAAAGGTTCCACTTAAATTTGAGAAGCAACTTGTTCCTGGTGAGGGTGGCAGAGCCTGGCCCAGGCTGCCCAGGGGGTTGTGGAGTCTCCTTCTGTGCAGACATTCCAACCCGCCTGGACACCTTCCTGTGTAACCTCATCTGGGTGTTCCTGCTCCATGGGGGGATTGCACTGCATGAGCTTGCCAGGGCCCTTCAACCCCTGACACTCTGGGATTCTGAGATTCTGTGAATTTGGAGGCTGAAGTTCTCCAAGCTGATCTAGATCTGATTGTCCAACCAAGATGACGGTCAACCACCCATCCCTATCACCAAAAAGCGCCTCGTGGGGCTATAACTGAATTTCTCATGGTGTTTCTTTGTTTTTCTTACCTTGTCGGCGAAGTGGAGGACGATGAAGGACGTGTTGGACATGCGGGGTTTCTGGAAGTGCTGGCAGGCGCCGTGCCGGTCGTAGAGCTTCTGCGCCCAGTTCTGGTCGGTGCCTTTGGGAACCTGCACGGGGAGAAAACAGAGCAAAAATAAAGTTGTGGTTGGCTATACAGAGTGATTTTGGAGCCCTTGGGGGATTTCTTGGCGTTCAGGATACAGGAATATGTGCAAAATGAATTTCAGCTCCTCCAATTCTAGTTCTAAATAACTGTAAACTTCTTAAATTAATGCAAAATAGCATCACGGAGACGCAGAGAGACAAGTGGGATGGCAAACAGGTCTGTGAGGAGCAGATGTGAATGTTCTTGGCACTTGACAGAAGGATTAATTAACCAGAAAGGTTAATGAGCATCTTCTAAATAGGGTTAAAAAATGTATTTGGCACATAAAAGGACTTTTCCAACCAAAATGGTTCCGTGATTCTAGAATTCCTCTTGCAAAAGTATCAACCCCAAGTGGCTCCTCCTCTTCAGAGCTCTTCATGTCTTCCCTCCAACCTCAAGGTCTTCTGTCCGCTCCACCAAAGTCATTCCCACCACGATTAGACCAACCATACCCTCAGGCCACCCCAGACATACAAGTCATCTTCCACACGCCCTCCCAACTTCCAAGAACCGAATTTTCAGAGGACAACCACCCTCCTCAATGCCCATCTCTCCTGATGGGTTCTCCATTGGTCTTGTTCTCCTCAAGGGCTCTGCTCTTAGCCCAAAGTACTTCCCACCAACAGCGTCAGCCCTGCGGTGACTCCGTCCCCTCTTCTTCAGGCTCATCAGTTTGTGCTAGAGCACGTCAACGTCGCACCCATCGTGGTGGCCTTGGTTTCTGGCCATGGGACACCAACTCTCGCTGTTCCTCTGGCATCTTTTAATGTCCAAGCAAAAGCAAGAGGTTCTAAAAGCTCCAGATCTGGGCGGGTGATGCTCCAGTGCGGGAAATGGGGAAGAGTCACTTGGAGGACTCCGAAGGACATAAGGTCACAATCCTATGGAGATGACGAGTCCTGCTGGGCAGACCAGGGACATAACCGGGGGTTGGACAAAATAACCTCCACAAACTCCCTCCAACCTTCAAAATTCTACAACAGCTTCCAACTCGTGGGACCTCGAAGCTGTTTAAAAACCCCCAAATTCAACCAAATCCTAAAGTCATCTCTTTTTTTCAGAGTTAGGGGTTTTATCGCTTGCTTTCATGAGACAGGTTTAGTCCTTAAAACTCCAATCTCAACTCCAGACTCTATTTTATTGCCAATTCCCACTTCAATCCCGTCCAGCCCCATTCTCTGAACAGCGACAAGACTCAAGATCTGTGACCTTCGTTAGCCGAACGGCTTCGACATCTACCCAACCACCCCCTCCTCAACCTCACATTAAAGATTAAAAATATCAAACTCCATACTGCGAAACGAGAACATTAGCGCCAAACCCTCTGCATTTGCGCTGATGTTTCATTATGTTACCAGGACCCCCCTCGATGGCATTTCAGTCCCGGAATATATTTATTTTCCACCGTTGTACGTGCTAACGAGACGACTCGCAATTACCCCATTGTGGTCCCGCGGTTGGTTCTCCCCAAGAGGCCGAACGCTGCTGCCAGTGACGCGGGGGTGAAGGTTTTCATCCATAAACCGGTGCTTTTAGTTGACAGGTTTTGCCCAAATGTTCATAAAGCTGGAGAACGCTTGCAGGTTATTATAAAAGAGCCAATTACAGGGCTTGTAATAAGGGCCTGTGATTAATGACGGCGTTCCCTACTGACAGGTAAATACGCAGATAATTGGCGTTTGATGGGGGGGGGATAGATCTTGTGTTCCATTTCTTTTGGTCAAAAAGAAGTATGGATGAAAAAAGGAGTAGCAGGCAGATCTACAGCAAAGCTGCTGTTTCCTTATGTTCTTCACGACCCCCAGGAGCTGGTTTGAGCCTGAAGAATTTAGCGGAGACTAAATGAAACGGTGCTGAATATCAAGCTGATAGTCTAGTCTGACCTCCTGAGACAGCACTGCCTAAGACGCTATTTGAATGTCATCAAATCAAGTTTAATTCGTTATCATTTTAAAGGAGTCTTCTCGAGATCGGAGTTGAAAAGGGCAAAGTGTCCGTATCCCAGGGAGGGCTGAGCTGGTGGGACGTGTGGGTTGGGACAGTCTGGTTGTGCCCTGTCACTTGGAGGAGAGCAGGCACTTGACAGGCGGCAGCTGTCCCCAACAAGGACAGGTCAGCCTGAAATCCCAACAGGGACAGTGCTCTGAGAAAAGGATTCAAAACCTTTCCCTCTGATCACTGAATCGTAGAATCATTTTGGTTGGAAAAGACCCTCAAGATCATTGAGTCCAACTGTTAACCCACCCCTGGCACTGACCGATGTCACTAAGAACCTCATGTGTGTATTTCCAACCCCTCCAGGGATGGTGACTCCAGCACTGCCCTGGGCAGCCTGTTCCAATGCCCCACAGCCCTTTGGGGAAGAAATTGTTCCCCAGATCCAACCTCAACCTCCCCTGGTGCAACTTGAGGCCGTTTCTTTGTGTCCCTGTGTCCCCTCAGCTCCTGTTCTCCAGCTGAACCCCCCAGGTCCCTCAGCCGCTCCCATCACACTTGTGCTCCAGCCCCTTCCCCAGCTCCGTTCCCTTCTCTCCACTCGCTCCAGCACCTCAAGGCCTTTCTTGGGAGGTGATCCTGCCACACCTCTCACCACCATTTTGAGCCCTGAGGTGATTCTGGTGCCCCTGGTGCCGCCATTTTGAGCCCCAAGGTGGCCCTGGTGCCGCCATTTTGAGCCCTGAGGTGATTCTGGTGCCGCCATTTTGAGCCCCGAGGTGCCCCTGGTGCCGCCATTTTGAGCCCTGAGGTGCCCCTGGTGCCGCCATTTTGGGGAGGAACTCCAGCTCCTGGATAAGAATGAAGGAATCCAAAGTCGCAAGCAACGACCATCCCTGTGTGCACTCAGGCCAGAAATGCGAGCTCTGGTCACACCAGGTACCCAAGTTGGCAGCAAATATCTACCAAGGAGGTTCTGAAAGGTCCTAAAACATATAAAATGCCAACAGATGCACATGAAAGGAGATAGTTACCCTCCTGCAAGCTACCATAGGTTAAAACCCGTTCTTTAAACTTGTATAAAACCAAAACATCTTTATGAAAAGGCTTTTTACCTTGCACTCTTCATCCAGCAGGTCCAAGATGCCAAGTTTTGCCTCTATAAGGTCTATGCAGGGCTGGTTATCGTAGAAATCGATGAGAGTCCAAGGGATTCCCTCCTTCATGTACTCTTCTTGTTCCAGCTTAAACACGTGCTGAGAGGGGAAAGAACAGATGAGTTATCGACCAGCACCTGAACCTGACGTGTCCCCGTTTGCACCGGAGCTGAATATTCCCTGGGCGCATCCAGAATGTTCCCTCGGCACATCCCGAAGCCATAAGAATTGGTGCCGCACGTGCAAGCACAATTTGCCTTCTAGTGAGGAAACTAAGAAGCATCACACTAAGAAACCAAGCGGGAGAGAAATAAAAATAGAAGGTTTTATGACTTTCAACCAGAAAATGACTGAAGCTGTCACTCCGTTTAAGCTGGAGCCAAATATTGAAGTGGCGATGATATTTATATCTCTAGGGCTGGGAAAACTGTCCTCTGTCTCTCCTTTATTAGTGTTTTGCTAATTAAAGTAGTGACCTGCAGCAAGTGACGAGTCGGGAGCTTCACAAAGAGCACCCACCAGTCCACAAAGGATATCAACAGCGGCATCTTTCTATTGTAGATTCTTATTAAAAACTTGACTCAAAATCATCTTTGCACGGCTTATATATCTCAGACCTCTGTCCAAGTGGATCAATTGTCTCTATTTCGCAGCTACTCTAAGCATATTAAAAAACGCTTCTTCAAAGATGGCTTTTGAAAACCTCTTCAAACGTCACCTCGGAGTTTGAATTTCGAAGCTTCAGAAGCACTAGTTGGGCATCCTAAGCGAGATACGAACAGCGCAAACACGATCCATAGTTCGCTTTTGGTTTTTAGCGGCATTAGATACACCCCAAACGTTTGCGTCGAGGCGTTTGATCCGGTTTCAAGTACCGCAGGGTACTTGGCGGTGGCCAAGCTGACCTTACCGAGTTGAACTGCTGCTGGAGCTTTTCGTTGGCGTAGTTGATGCAAAACTGCTCGAAGCTGTTCACTTCAAACGTTTCAAACCTGCAAAGCGACGAATAAACCAGCGTTAAGCTTCATCGCCAAGAAGAAATCTACTTTTAGCGCCACGGTGATGGGGAACACCGGTGATTCAACCGTTTCTTTGCATTTTTTCTATCCCAAATCTACACTTGATTCCTCGTTCCACAAAATGTCTCCCTAAGACTCCGGGGATTCAAAATGTCCCTTCTACGCATGGTTGAGATATTCGGTGTGACTGCAGCTTCCTGCCCATCAGGTGGAAGCGCCGAGATGAGAAACGTAACGGCCTCTCTCATGGAAAAAAACATAATGAAATATTAAATCCAAATGTATTCGCCGTGAAGGTGATGGAGAAACAGGAGCTGCCCCGAAAGACCCGATGTGGTATTTTTAACGTGGAAAAAAAAGGTATTAAATTCATCATAGCTTCTGTATTTTATCCCTGATAGCACAGGAGAAGGTGGCAGAACAGTATAAAGTATTAAACACATGAAACTTGTTGGTTTTACCCCAAAATGAGTATTTCTAGCACTTTCTGAGGACCAGCTGGCTGTTCTCCACACGATGCAGCTGTTCCTCAGGTATCACCAAGCGTTCATCAAAAATATAGCTCAGCCCTTGGGAGAAAGAAAATGGAAAGAAGGGGAAAAAGAGGCACTTTTGTGCTTTTAGCAATCCCTGAAGAAACCGAGGATCAGCTCTCTGCTCCCTCCCCGTGCCAGAAACTGAGCTTTGTGATCTTAAACACAACTGTTGAGTATTGAAACTGGGAGGAGTGGTGACACGCCAGAGGCTGTGCTGCCATCAGAGACCTGGACAGGCTGGAGAGCTGGGCGGGAAAATGTAATGAAATAGAACAAGGGCAAGGGTAGAGTCTTGAGTCTGGGCAGAACAACCCCAGGTTCAGTGTAAGTTGGGGAATGAGCTATTAGAGAGCAGCGTAGGGGAAAGGGACCTGGGGGTGCTGGGGACAGCAGGGTGACCATGAGCCAGCACTGGGCCCTTGTGGCCAGGAAGCCAATGGTACCTGGGGTGGGTTAGAAGGGGGTGGTCAGTAGGTCCGAGAGGTTCTCCTGCCCCTCTGCTCTGCCCTGGGGAGACCACACCTGGAATCTTGTGTCCAGCTGTGGCCCCTCAGTTCCAGCAGGACAGGGAACTGCTGCAGAGAGTCCAGCGCAGCCACCAAGATGCTGGAGGGAGTGGAGCATCTCCCGTGTGAGGAAAGGCTGAGGGAGCTGGGGCTCTGGAGCTGGACAAGAGGACACTGAGGGGGGACTCATTCATGTTTACAGATATCTAAAGGGGGAGTGTCAGGAGGATGGAGCCAGGCTCTTCTCGGTGACAACCAGTGACAGGTCAAGGGACAATGGGTGCAAACTGGAAGACAAAAGGTTCCACTTAAATTTGAGAAGCAACTTGTTCCTGGTGAGGGTGGCAGAGCCTGGCCCAGGCTGCCCAGGGGGTTGTGGAGTCTCCTTCTGTGCAGACATTCCAACCCGCCTGGACACCTTCCTGTGTAACCTCATCTGGGTGTTCCTGCTCCATGGGGGGATTGCACTGCATGAGCTTGCCAGGTCCCTTCAATCCCCGACATTCCGGGATTCTGTGAAACTAGTTCAGCCAGGCGATATCACATTGAGAGCAGGGGGAACCGCGATCTACATATCAACGACAAGCTAACAAGCCACAGATCAGGCCGGCTGACCGATGGGAGATGGAGGGTGTGCTGGAGGGCACATAGCCCCATCTCCTGATATGCCCAGCTCAGCAAACAAAGGGGAAAAGCTGAGACCCTTTGACATGGCCCCGGACTTGGCCAGACTTGTCCCTCTTTTGCAATCACCACTTTCCCCCCCCCAGACTTTCCCCCACTCTGGGAGCTATAAAAAGCTCACCCAAAACAGCACGGGTAGGGAATACCAGCCTACCAGTCTCACCAAAGGAAATACCAGCTTGGCCTCACCAAGAGAACACCAGCACCCTCCTCCCTCCGAACCAACCAGGAGCTGTGCTCCTGACCCCGGCATCCTCGCCGTGGAACGCCGAGGCCACACGTCATCGCACGAGTCCTGTCATCCACACTGCGGGGCCGTAAGAGACTGGATCCCTCACTCTTTCCTTCTCTCTTCTCCAATTTCTTTGTCCCTCCTTCCATATATATAGATTACTCTCTTTCTCTCTCCGTTATACCTTAGTTTTCCTTCCCTCTCTACCACTCTCTTTCCCTTTTGAACATATAAGGATAACACCATCTTTAAGCTCTGCTGTTGATTTCTGGTTCAATTTCATATTATAGCTACTGATGCTACAAGTACTTTTAGTAAAACAACTGAATTGGACCCTGGGGGTGATTGTCTGTCATTCGCTTCACATAACGGCGCAGAATTAACCCAGAGTTAACTCACACGTGGTCCCATCTGTTGAATCAGGGTGCGTGTCGCGTCTAGAGTTAACTCATCCCTCATCCCATCCGTTGGGACAGGACAGCGACAAAAGGCGGTGCCTGGGATCAATACTTGTGTTAAACACGCGCCGAGGGTCTCGATGGTGAAGAGCTTCTTGACCTTGGTGCGCAGCCACCGCACCGAGTCATCGTCAGCTCTCCGCAACTAAAGGGACGTGACTTCCTTGGAAATAATTCCTGCAGGTTCATCACGGGAGCAACAGGCCAAGAAAAGACTTAATTAAAACAGAGATGGAAAACACGACGAGAGCGGCGCTACGAGGGGAAAAGATATGGGAGGGGAAACTCTTTTTCCACTCAGGAGACACCAGATGTGATTTACGAGCCCTCGGCCGGGGGCTGAGCAGCTGCACAACATCAACTCCAAGGAAGACGTCACCAAGTCGCTAATTAAGCAACTCTACCAGCGCAATTCGTTAATTGACGGAGCGTAAACCGACGGCTGTTTTGTTCTGTTGGTTTGAGCGCCTGTATCCTGGTGCAAGAATTAAATATATTCACCATGTCGTTGCATCAACCCGGCTTGGGGACAGCTCTGACGAGCCGATATCGCGGGGTGAACGCTGCGCTTTGGCTTTGCTCCCGTTCCCCGTTCTGACTGGTATCTCCTACATCGAGCGCAGCACCGGGGTTGATGCTTAAATATTTAAAGTTCATAAATAAGTCCAGCATACAGCCGGTCACCTGGGTGTTCACACTTCACACGGCAAGCAGAGGGAAAAATCGCCCCCGTCGATTCCGGGGACACCGTGTGAATCCACTATTTGGTTGGGTATTGCTGCTAAAGCAAACGATGCGCTTTTAATTAATACGGAAAGGTTTTTAACGCTTTGCCGTCTCACCCCAAAACCAGCAGAGGAATAAGGACGAAAGGCTGAGAATTAGGAGATAAACCCCACAACCTCTGTACTTTGCATTTGGACCCTGTCTCCAGAAATCCCACCCATGGGGACACCCTCTGCCAATCTACTTCTTGCCATGGGATCTGCAGGACTCTATGGAGAAAATAACCCCAAACATCGTACCCCGCGGCGACACCGGCGCTGTAAAAGCATCGGCGGGACGTGACGCACAGGAGACGCGCGGCTAAGGAAGGTTTTTCTTCCACACTAACAGGTTTTCAAGCTTAATCTTTCATGAGCGTTATCCTCAAGTCTCCTTTGATTCTGATTTTGGAAAGACCGCGGTTGGTTTTGTAACTCGGAGGTCCAGCTTTCTGCATTGACCCAGGTTTGAGAACCTCAGGGCCACGGGTGAGGGTCTCAGGGACATGGGTGAGGGTCTCAGGGCCATGTTTGAGGGTCTTGGGGCCATGGGTGAAGGTTCTGAGGACGATGCTTGATGGTCTCAGGGTCCTATGGTCTCAGGGCTGAGGGTCCTATGGCCTTGGGCAAGGTTCTGAGGACAACGGTTGAGGGCCATGGGTGAGGGTCCTAGGGCCATGGGTGAGGGTCCTAGGGCCATGGGTGAGGGTCTGAGGACAACGGGTGAGGGTCTCAGAGCCATGGGTGAGGGTCCTAGGGCCATGGGTGAGGGTCAAGGACCACATTTGACGGTCTTGGGGCCATGGGCAAAGTTCTGAGGACAATGGCTGAGAGTCTGAGGACCATGGCTGAGGTTCTGAGGACCATGTTTGAGGGTCTTGGGGCCACGGGCAAAGTTCTGAGGATGATGGTTGAGGGTCTGAGGACCGTGGCTGAGGTTCTGAGAACCACGTTTGAGGGTCTTGGGGCCATGGGCAAGGTTCTGAGGACCATGGCTGAGGGTCCCAGGGCCTTGGGTGAGGTTCTGAGAACCACGTTTGAGGGTCTTGGGGCCATGGGCAAGGTTCTGAGGACCATGGCTGAGGGTCCCAGGGCCTTGGGTGAGGTTCTGAGGATCATGGCTGAGGGTCTCAGGACCATGGCTGAGGGTCCTAGGACCATGGGTGAGGTTCTGAGGATCATGGCTGAGGGTCTCAGGACCACGGCTGAGGGTCCTAGGACCATGGGTGAGGTTCTGAGGATCATGGCTGAGGGTCTCAGGACCACGGCTGAGGGTCCTAGGACCATGGGTGAGGTTCTGAGGATCATGGCTGAGGGTCTCAGGACCATGGCTGAGGGTCCTAGGACCATGGGTGAGGTTCTGAGGATCATGGCTGAGGGTCTCAGGACCACGGCTGAGCGTCCTAGGACCATGGGTTAGGTTCTGAGGACCACGGCTGAAGGTCTCAGGACCACGGCTGAGGGTCCTAGGGCCATGGGTGAGGTTCTGAGGATCATGGCTGAAGGTCTCAGGACCATGGCTTAAGGTTTTCAGGACCATGGTTTAGTGCCAGGGTTGGGTTAACAGTTGGACATGATCCTGAAGGTCTCTTCCGACCAAAATGATTCTACAGTTTACACCCAGCTCATCTTTAAGCTTGATGCGTTAAACAGCACGGGGGACAGAAATCCCCAACGGGAATAGCATGAGTGATAAATCCCAAAAGCCAGCGCTCAAGCTCATCTTCCATACACTGTTTCCATGTCGGGGCTGCAAAACCTAAGGGAGGATTGAAACTTCAAACCACGTATCGTTGCAACCAGATGCTCGTTGCGTGGAGGTTGGACTAGACGACATTTGAAGGTCCTTTCCAACCCAAACTACGATTCTACGATATCACGACCGCGCTTTTCGCGACCTTTTCTATGATTCCCATCTCCTGCCATAAGACAAGGTCAAGCGTGCACGACCAGAAGGGTGAGATAAATCAGGAAGGCCTAATTAACCAGAGCTAAAAGCAGAAAATCGCGCCTACCCGTAGATATCGAGCACGCCGATGAAGGAGTGCTGCTTGACGGTGGTGTGCAGGGCCTTGTTGATGTGCTGCACGATCCAGTTGAAGAGCTGAGCGTAGATGTGCTTGGCCAAGGCGTCGCGGGCGTTGAGCACCTGCTGCACGGACATGTTCTTCACGTAGGTCTCGGCCGTGGTGACGAGCTTGCGATGGCAAAGCCAGTGCTGCATCTGGCCGTGCTCCAGGCCCAGCAAAGCGCAAAAGTTGGCCAAGTGCTCGTCCTCGCTCTGGAGGGGGAACAAGAGGTCAAATCAGCAGGTTGGCGACACTCCAGAAGCGGAGTTTTAACACCGAATCTTCAAATCAGTGCAAGGAATTAGTATTTAATGATTATTTAGGGAAATACTGTGTAAGGACAGAGATGCGATGAGGGCTCGTCCAGTTGCGTTGGTCTTCGTGGACATTAAGGACACGGCTCACGCGGAGCTCTACGTGGTGGGACAACCCGTGGTTTTCCTCTGCTCTATTTTTGAGGTCTTAAACCTCATCAAAAACCAGATTTCCACAGCGATTGTCTCCACTTTACTCCTCCTTGAGCTGCAACCGCACGCTCCTTCCGAGCAACCTTAATTAACCCTCAATTAAAGCTCCGGGTACGCCGTTCCACCGGCCTTTTACAAACCGACCCCATTTTGAAGAGCAAAGTTGCAAAACGTGCATTAACAGAAGGGTTTGTGTTTTGCAGAATCAATTAAATGACATCTGAACTTCCTTTTCTCCAGTGCATTATACAACTCAACAGATCACTGGAAGATTTAAAGATGATTTAGGATGTAAGGCGGTAACTGAGCTTTGAAGGGTTTTGCTCACGGGCTGGCTTGAGCGAGACATAATGCGCCATCTCCCAGTTAAAAAGCAAAACAAGCATGAAATTACGATGTGTTTGCAACAATAGAAAAGAATACGAGGAGGGAAAGGGTTTTCTAGCAAAGGATCCGCTCAATATATCCATATATGAGCACGCAAAGCTCTTGCTGCCGACCTACCGAGACACTACAGGCGTCGCCGTCCCGTTCCCCTTGGATTTCCAAGTTGCCGAGGTGCAGAATGGCAGCGATGATCCGGAAAATGGTCGTCTGGTGAGACTCCTTCACACCTACGGGAACAATCGACAGCTGATTGCGGCACCGGAAAACAAACGGTGGGTTTTGGTTTATTCAAAAAAGGCCGGTTTGGTTTCCTTCCCGCGCTGTCGAGAATTATCAGACCGCTCCCCATCAATTCGGCGTTAAGTCATCGCTCAAATGTGACGGCAACGGGAGCTCCTCGTGTTCTTTCTTTACCTCTAATGGTTGTATCAAAGGCGTTTTATCACGTGTGGGTTTCATACTATAGAGAAAACGCATGAAAACAAGGATTCTACCGTTGATTCTACACCGGGGGTAGAAGATGTTGTTGCTATATATATATTTTCTAGCAGATTTTTGCAGGCATTCCCAGCAGGGCCTTTGCTCAGCAGCAACCCGCACAAAGTTTTCTTGCCATATCTTGCATTTTTTCATCCCTGTTGGGTTTCTGGGCCTGTTTTATGTTCAGTTCTAGTATCCTAATTATCCACCCAAGGTCTGAGACAGCACCTGCTGGGTTTTGAATTATCAAGAGCTTCTCTTTCTCTCGCTCGCTCTCTCGGGACTTTTCTGTTATCAGCACCGTGAGAAACGTTTCAAGGTTACTAAAAGGAGCAACACTCTGGTACTTGGCATTCTTAATGGGAGTTAAGCCTGCCTAGGGTGGGGATTTGCAGATAAATCTGACTTCTCGTTACACATAATAAGGCAGGAGAGTGTAGGAGTAATTTCACCAGGCCCTGAGCGCAAGCAGAGTTGGGGGAGGCAGAGAAAGGGACCAAAGCGACACCTCGAGTGACAAAGGGATGGGGAGAAGGTCCCTGGGGGTTACAGTCCCGTGGGCAAGTTTGGAGCAACAAGAGGCATCGTATATTTTATGAGTAATTACGAGATATAAGTCGCACAAGCTGGACAAGAGAAGGGTGACGACAAGACCCTCGGCTCAGGAATCAGCTGCTCGTTACAATCCTGCAATGGTCCAAGAAGCGACAACACCCTCAACGTGAATAAAGATTGAAGTGTACAGTGAGAGCCTGGAAACAGGGGAAAAAATAGCAAGTGGAAGCTGCAGATCAGCTTTGACTCCAGAATGGTTTATTTGGGTTTCTCTGAATTGAAGTTCGGTGTGCTCCTCCATTTCACAGAATCCCAGAATGTCAGGGGTTGAAGGGCCCTGGGAAGCTCATGCAGTGCAATCCCCCCATGGAGCAGGAACACCCAGATGAGGTTACACAGGAAGGTGTCCAGGCGGGTTGGAATGTCTGCACAGAAGGAGACTCCACAACCCCCTGGGCAGCCTGGGCCAGGCTCTGCCACCCTCACCCCAAACAAGTTTCTTCTCAGATTTAAGTGGAACCTCCTGTGTTCCAGTTTGCACCCATTGCCCCTTGTCCTGTCACTGGTTGTCACCAGAAGAGCCTGGCTCCATCCTCCTGACACTCCCCCTTTAGATATCTGTAAACATGAATGAGTCCCCCCTCAGTGTCCTCTTGTCCAGCTCCAGAGCCCCAGCTCCCTCAGCCTTTCCTCACACGGGAGATGCTCCGCTCCCTTCAGCATCTTGGTGGCTGCGCTGGACTCTCTCCAGCAGTTCCCTGTCCTGCTGGAACTGAGGGGCCACAGCTGGACACAAGATTCCAGGTGTGGTCTCCCCAGGGCAGAGCAGAGGGGCAGGAGAACCTCTCGGACCTACTGACCACCCCCTTCTAACCCACCCCAGGTACCATTGGCTTCCTGGCCACAAGGGCCCAGTGCTGGCTCATGGTCACCCTGCTGTCCCCAGCACCCCGAGCTCCCTTTCCCCTACGCTGCTCTCTAATAGGTCATTCCCCAACTTACACTGAACCTGGGGTTGTTCTGCCCAGATTCAAGACTCTACACTTGCCCTTGTTCTATTTCATTCCATTTTCCCGCCCAACTCTCCAGCCTGTCCAGGTCTCTGATGGCAGCACAGCCTCTGGCGTGTCACCACTCCTCCCAGCTTGGTGTCACCAGCAAACTTGCTGACAGTCACTCTATTCCCTCGGCCAAATCACTGATGAATATCTTGAACAATCCCGGCCCCAGCACTGCCCCTGAGGCACTGCACTAGATCCAGGCCTCAACTGGACTCTGCCCATTGACCACGACTCTCTGGCTTCTTCCCTTCAGCCAGGTCACACTCCACCTCACTCCCCGCTCATCCAGACCGCACTCCCTCAGTTCAGCGGTGAGGATGCTGTGGGACACTGTGTCAAATGCCTCACTCAAGTCAAGGTAGACCATGTCCACCGCTCTGCCACCATCCATCCACCTTGTTACCTCTTCACAAAAGGTTGGTCCGCAAGAAAAACTTCTACCGCTACTAAAGAACAAGGTTAAGCCAACTAGCTCAGCGGGAAGGTGGGTTTTTAGCACGTAGTATTACAGGATGGCTGCAGAATTCAGCTAAAAATCATTTGCCAGAGGCTTCTCCAAGCGCTTACCAAGCAGGGTGAAGGCGTGCCTGGTTTTCTCCAGGTCGTCGGCGTCGTCCACGCCGTCGATGGACGTGTCGCCTCCCTGAGACGTGTAGAAAAAGTCTTCGGCGCACGCTAAGAGAGGAGAACGAGAAGAAATACATCAGCGACAAACAGCAGATTTGAAGAGCGAGGGGCGTTTGAAACGCAGACACAACAAGGAGAGACCCCGGGATTTAGAACCGCAATCGCCTTGTCCGTAAACTTAGTTTGAGGCCCAAACCATCAAGATCTGCGCCCAAGGGTGAGAACTGGAAGCCAGAGTTGGTTCTCAGCACCAGTTCGGTTCGTTTCAAACTCCCAACATATTGCCAAAGTATCACGAAAAACCAATCTACTGTGTGTTCCTGCTGGTAACCTTTAAAATCACTGCAATCTGTGCTTAGTTTTTGACTCGTTGTCACCAGAAGGTCCCCACGGCTTCCCAGCCCTCCCGTGGGTTTTTGCATTAGCTGTAATTTCAGGTTGTAAGAAAAACATTGAATTCTTTTTGGCACAAAAAGCGCCGGGACACGGAGGTTTCGGTAACTCGGGAAACAACGGGTGGAAAATACTGATGTCCGTCCCGGTTTCCCCAGCACAATAGAAATTCACCCAGGTAATGATGGAACACGTGGCGTTAATGACTTTAATGACCACAACTCCCTTTGATTCGCATAAGTCTGGTGCGAAATCAGTCATGAAAAATCCCTCGAAATAAAGAAATGTGAAAGAATTGTGCATATCTGCACTCACGGAAAAACACCCCGACCTATTAATTCCCTGCACCAAAGTCAAACATCTCCAATTTCGGAGCAAATGGCTTTTCGCCGTCGTTGCGTTTTGCGGATACGCGAGGGAGGTAGAACCACGTACTTAGGCCGAGCTCTTTGAACTCCGGAAGACTCGCTGAGGCGCAAAGCTGGTAGAAGATGTGGTAGTTGCGCTCGTCCTCTGCCTACGGGGGGAAACAGCAAATTCAGGGGTGAGAAGAGGTTATGGTTGTGCTCCCATCCTGACCACCCTCGTGGTCAACGGGCAGAGTCCAGTTGAGGCCTGGATCTAGTGCAGTGTCTCAGGGGCAGTGCTGGGGCCGGGATTGTTCAAGATATTCATCAGTGATTTGGCCGAGGGAATAGAGTGACTGTCAGCAAGTTTGCTGGTGACACCAAGCTGGGAGGAGTGGTGACACGCCAGAGGCTGTGCTGCCATCAGAGACCTGGACAGGCTGGAGAGTTGGGCGGGAAAATGTAATGAAATAGAACAAGGACAAGTGTAGAGTCTTGAATCTGGGCAGAACAACCCCAGGTTCAGTGTAAGTTGGGGAATGACCTATTAGAGAGCAGCGTAGGGGAAAGGGACCTGGGGGTGCTGGGGACAGCAGGGTGACCATGAGCCAGCACTGGGCCCTTGTGGCCAGGAAGCCAATGGTACCTGGGGTGGGTTAGAAGGGGGTGGTCAGTAGGTCCGAGAGGTTCTCCTGCCCCTCTGCTCTGCCCTGGGGAGACCACACCTGGAATCTTGTGTCCAGCTGTGGCCCCTCAGTTCCAGCAGGACAGGGAACTGCTGCAGAGAGTCCAGCGCAGCCACCAAGATGATGGAGGGAGTGGAGCATCTCCCGTGTGAGGAAAGGCTGAGGGAGCTGGGGCTCTGGAGCTGGACAAGAGGACACTGAGGGGTCTCAGATCCTCTCATGGGGATCAATATGGAAATGGTGAGTGTCAGGAGGATGGAGCCAGGCTCTTCTCGGTGACAACCAGTGACAGGACAAGGGGCAATGGGTGCAAACTGGAACACAAGAGGTTCCACTTAAATTTGAGAAGCAACTTGTTCCTGGTGAGGGTGGCAGAGCCTGGCCCAGGCTGCCCAGGGGGGTTGTGGAGTCTCCTTCTGTGCAGACATTCCAACCCGCCTGGACACCTTCCTGTGTAACCTCATCTGGGTGTTCCTGCTCCATGGGGGGATTGCATTGGATGAGCTTTCCAGGGCCCTTCAACCCCTGACATCCTGGGATTCTCTGATTCCCATCATCGCGGCCTCCTCAGTGCCACCAAGAAGGTGGGAACCTTGTGGTACATGGGAAAAGGGAGGTGCCACCCTTGCCCTAATCCACGGAAATCAGTACCACAGGTTCCAAAAGACAGACCAACTCACCTGGAAAACAACGCGGGATTTTTCCAGCAGATACGTCCTCATGTTGGCGCCGATGATGTGGTATCTTTTATCAAAGCCGATCTGAATGTATTTCCCAAAGCGGCTGCTGTTGTCATTCCTGGTTGTTTTGGCGTTTCCAATCGCCTGCGTAGAAACAAGATGAAAGGTTGATTTTTCATTTCTTCATCAAGCAGACGAAGTTAAAGCTGTTTTAGTCACTTCTGGGGACACACAGTGATCGCAACAAGAAGGACAATGGAAAATACGTGGGTTTTACCTCCATAATTGGGCTCGACGCAAGGACTTTGGCTTCAATGTTGGTGTCGCTGGCAGAACCGCCCACGGTTGCGAAGAAGCGCATGGCGTATTTGGCAGAAACCGTCTTCCCCGCACCCGATTCCCCGCTGACGATGATGGATTGGTTCTTCTCATCCCTGTGGTGGCAGAGACAAGAAGCTTATTAACCTAGTTAATTTGCTTGTTAATAGTCTGTTTGCATCACGCAACCATCTTCCATCTTCACGCGGCCGCGTCTCTCTCGTCTTCTCACCACCCAGGTGCTGGATTTATTCTGGATTTTACCAAACTGATCGTTATTTTGGTTGAAAATGACCCTCAAGATCATCGAGTCCAACGGTGAATAATCCACAATTGTGCTAAACGTTAATTAAAATCTAAAGGATGCTCTGACCGTCCATCCACCTTACAACGTCACAATATGCTGCTTGGCATTCATCTAAAGAACTATTGACAATCATTGGCTGAACTTCAGCTCTAATATTATATATTTAATGTCCCTCCAATGCCTTCACTCAAGCATTTGAGCTTTATGCTTAACGAAGCACGGGCAATTAGGTGCAAAATCCACTCAAGTAGCCTTATTGCTGAGCTATTAGAACATAAATACCCAGGAAGGTTCCTCTGAGCTCCAAATACATGAAAAACTATTGAAAATGTGAAATCAAGCACCCTAAAATTAGGAACAGCAGAATTCGTTTGATTCCCTGGGGAATTATAGAAGTATTTTCAAACATCTGGTTAAAACTTTGACAAAAGTAACACAAAGGAAAAATATAATGGATTTAAAGGACAACTGCTCCTGCCAAGACTCCGGCCAAACCAACCCATCCTAACGCTTCGTTTAAAAGATGGATCTTTATGCACGTTTTGTACAATATTAACACACAATCTCCCCGCATCTGCATGTTTCTGTGTGTCCCTGTGTCCCCTCAGCTCCTGTTCTCCAGCTGAACCCCCCAGGTCCCTCAGCCGCTCCCATCACACTTGTGCTCCAGCCCCTCACCAGCTCCATTCCCTTCTCTCCACTCGCTCCAGCACCTCAAGGCCTTTCTTGTGAGGTGATCCCGCCACCCCTCTGGCTGCCATTTTGAGCCCTGAGGTGACTCTGGTGCCACCATTTCGAGCCCTGAGGTGACTCTGGTGCCCCTGGTGCCACCATTTCGAGCCCTGAGGTGACTCTGGTGCCCCTGGTGCCACCCTTTCAAGCCCTGAGGTGATTCTGGTGCCCCTGGTGCCGCCATTTCGAGCCCTGAGGTGACTCTGGTGCCGCCATTTCGAGCCCTGAGGTGACTCCGGTGCCCCTGGTGCCGCCATTTTGAGCCCTGAGGTGATTCTGGTGCCCCTGGTGCCGCCATTTTGAGCCCTGAGGCAATTCTGGTACCGCCATTTTGAGCCTTGAGGTGATTCTGGTGCCGCCATTTCGAGCCCTGAGGTGATTCTGGTGCCGTCATTTCGAGCCCTGAGGTGAGGGCCCCAAAACTGTCCCCAGGATTCGAGGTTTGGCCTCCCCAGTGCCGCTCGGGGGTGTTAAAGCTGTTTTTGTAGCACGACCCACCAGACACATGAACCCAACAGAGAAAAACCAATTCCAGCTCCAAAGAAACTAAGACCAAGCACCAAACCCACAAATATGTTGGATAAACCCTTAGCAGCAGTTCCCAGGATGGGCAACACCAGTGATTTATCATCATCTATCTATTATATAGGTGAGAAGTTTCAGCTCTGCAGTGATCATCTTCATGGAAAACCAAGATGAGCCACAGTCTCAAAAATTAATATAATGACCCGAACTACAACCTCCGCCCATCAGAGATACTTAGAAAAGCACCAAGGTGCAGAAATCCAAACCAGAACCAAGTCCAAGATTACTTCTCCAATGCGAGGGCCAACGGCAGCCCCAAAAGTTTAAACGGCGCAAAGTTTAAAGGACGCGGAGATAAGGATTTTCGGGACGTGGTTTAGCGATAGTGTTGGGTTAATGGTTGGACTCGATGATCATAAAGGTCTTTTCCAACCAAAATTATTCTATGATTCCATGAAAGCTGAGGGTTGCAAATAACGGTGGCATCTGTATATAATTTATAGACTGTAAATTCTGAGTGTTTTCCTTCATTTTGCTATTTCAATGTGTTTTTTTCAAGCAGTAATACCTGTTTCTAAGCTTCTCCAGGGTTGCTCCAGCTCTAATCCTGGATCTGACACTAATTCTCCACGTCGCGGAGCGAGTCGATGAGTCTCCCCGCATTTCCACCACGAAAATCATATTTAACCTACTTCTTTGGGGATGCTCAGAGGATTAGTGTCCATAAAGCAAGTTGAAGATTAAAAATGCTTTAAGTATTGTAGTTTGAATTTAGCCTGACCGTAACTAAAAGACCCATAAAGCCTCGATGGACAATAGGCTCTAATACAATTGTGGAGGTTAAAAATGAGCGTAGCTATTACACCACGGTCTTAGCGATACGTAAAACGGCAATAATTTAATTACCACCAGTGCCAAAGTCAGCAGCAACATATTGACGGCTTTTCCAGTGCTATTATTTATCCGCAATATCCCATTCCAGCAACATCAAAAGCTGGTGTAACGTCACCCAAATGTTGCAGGGAGGACGTTAGATCACACACGGCCCATCCAGGGTCTTACATGGGATGATGCATCGTGGGGTGACAAACCCCCCGGGGTTCACCCTGCGCAGCTTCGGAGGGAAGGACGAGCTTCTCCTGGGATTTATGCTTTAGGGAAGAACACAAAGTCCTCGGCCGCACTAAAATGAGGTCAGCGATTCTTTTGTGTGCTGGTTTTAATGAGAGCAAAACACGCGCCCGGCCAATTTTAGCGGCTCTCTGGTACCCTGATGCTCTTTTTGGTGCTGGGATCGCACACCCGAGCGTCGCCGGCTCCCACCCAAGCGGATGTGGAGCTCGATGGCCCTGAAAATGGACATGGCATCCTCCCAAAAAAGATCGCACAGGGTAAGGATCACAGGGGTTTTCTGCTCAACACGCTTGCAAACCCAGGAGCTGAGCTCTGCAGGCACCAGGAGGACAAGGTTGTTGTTCTTCCACCCCATGGCAGTCCCAGGAAGAGGGTAAAAGAATCATATAATTGTTATGTTTGGAAAAAGACACTCAAGATCAAGTTCAACCATTAACCCACCCCTGGCACTGACCAATGTCACTAAGAACCTCATCTCTGTGTATTTCCAACCCCTCCAGGGATGGTGACTCCAGCACTGCCCTGGGCAGCCTGTTCCAATGCCCCACAGCCCTTTGGGGAAGAAATTGTTCCCCAAATCCAACCTCAACCTCCCCTGGCGCAACTTGAGGCCGTTTCTTTGTGTCCCTGTGTCCCCTCAGCTCCTGTTCTCCAGCTGAACCCCCCAGGTCCCTCAGCCGCTCCCATCACACTTGTGCTCCAGCCCCTTCCCCAGCTCCGTTCCCTTCTCTCCACTCGCTCCAGCACCTCAAGGCCTTTCTGGTGAGGTGATGCTGCCACCCCTCTGGCTGCCATTTTGAGCCCTGAGGTGATTCAAGTGCCACCATTTTGAGCCCTGAGGTGATTCTGGTGCCCCCAGGGCCGCATTTTGAGCCCTGAGGTGATTCTGGTGCCCCCAGGGCCACCATTTTGAGCCCTGAGGTGACTCTGGTGCCGCCATTTTGAGCCCTGAGGTGATTCTGGTGCCGCCATTTTGAGCCCTGAGGTGAATGGCCCAAAACTGCCCCCACGATTCGAGGTTTGGCCTCCCCAGCGCTCAGGTCCTTCACCACCTCAACCATCATCAGCCACCGGTGCTTTTAAAACTCTTACACTACCATCTAATTAATTATGGTTGATATACATAAGGAAAACCCCAGATTTTCAGAAACCTACAGGACCAAATTGTCCACCCCGAGGTCTCAGGAAATTCAGTGAGGACATGGGACAACAAGCAGCGGCTGGGAGGTAGACAAGGGCTTTGTGCTCCCATGTAATTACGATGCTCGTCAACACCATCCTGAATGTTTAATTATACTTGGTGTTAAAGCTTTCACCCTCCTATTACGACTCCGGTGACACGACAACTTTGTGGACATCACAAGGCATTGCCCTGAAGGATGCGCAAGTGAATATAAACCGTGGCATTTCATCCACTTCTTAGGAGGCTTTTAAAGTCGTGGCTTGTGTGCAGAATGAACCTAACGGGTACAAAATCAAGAGATGGAGCCAAAGATGGAAAAGCTGAGCAAATATATTCCCTATTTGAGCACTTCAGCTGTGATTTTTCTAACAGGAGGTCACAGAGTTACATCCAAATTTTAGTCGCATCCACAGAAGTGGCAGCAACTGCTGAGATGTTTTTATGGAGAGAAATCAAGTTGTGAGAGGAAAATTTTGGCGGAACTCCAGGCTCCTGCCCAAAGCGATGACACGGGAGGGAATCGGAGCCACCGCCGCGACTGGGACACACAAGGGAGCTTTTGTTCCGCGGAGAAAAGTGAGAAGCAAAGCAGCATTTATGCTGCATCTCCAGGGCATCCTAGGTGTTCTCACAGAATCCCAGAGTGTCAGGGGTTGAAGGGACCTGGCAAGCTCATCCAGTGCAATCCCCCCATGGAGCAGGAACACCCAGATGAGGTTACACAGGAAGGTGTCCAGGCGGGTTGGAATGTCTGCACAGAAGGAGACTCCACAACCCCCTGGGCAGCCTGGGCCAGGCTCTGCCACCCTCACCAGGAACAAGTTGCTTCTCAAATTTAAGCTGAACTTTTGTGTTCCAGTTTGAACCCATTGCCCCATTGGTTGTCACTGAGAAGAGCCTGGCTCCATCCTCCTGACACTCCCCCTTTAGATATCTGTAAACATGAATGAGTCCCCCCTCAGTGTCCTCTTGTCCAGCTCCAGAGCCCCAGCTCCCTCAGCCTTTCCTCACACGGGAGATGCTCCACTCCCTTCAGCATCTTGGTGGCTGCGCTGGACTCTCTCCAGCAGTTCCCTGTCCTGCTGGAACTGAGGGGCCACAGCTGGACACAAGATTCCAGGTGTGGTCTCCCCAGGGCAGAGCAGAGGGGCAGGAGAACCTCTCGGACCTACTGACCACCCCCTTCTAACCCACCCCAGGTACCATTGGCTTCCTGGCCACAAGGGCCCAGTGCTGGCTCATGGTCACCCTGCTGTCCCCAGCACCCCCAGGTCCCTTTCCCCTACGCTGCTCTCTAATAGCTCATTCCCCAAGTTACACTGAACCTGGGGTTGTTCTGCCCAGATTCAAGACTCTACACTTGCCCTTGTTCTATTTCATTACATTTTCCCGCCCAACTCTCCAGCCTGTCCAGGTCTCTGATGGCAGCACAGCCTCTGGCGTGTCACCACTCCTCCCAGCTTGGTGTCACCAGCAAACTTGCTGACAGTCACTCTATTCCCTCGGCCAAATCACTGATGAATATCTTGAACAATCCCGGCCCCAGCACTGCCCCTGAGGCACTGCACTAGATCCAGGCCTCAACTGGACTCTGCCCCCTTGACCATGAAGCTTTAACTGGGATTTCAGGGGTACAAACGTTTCCTACAGCACCCTAAGATGTAAAAAGCACCAGCGCCCATCATAGAATCAAATACTAGGTTGGAAGGGCCCACAAGCATCACCTGCTCTGACCTTTTTTGGCAACAAGATGGAAATTTTCATCCTTCCAATTAATTACTGTTGGCTTGTAATGATCAGAATTCCTAATTTGTTCTTTTTCCTTAGTTTTGCGTTCATGGAATTAAACAAATTTCATCTTAAAAGTAACACTGTGTCTGAATTAAGGTACGACCCTCCATGTTCAAACACTTTCTTCTCAACTAAAATTAACCTAAGGTTGAAGACTAATTAAATCGATTCATTCACCACAATGTTGCGAGTTCAAGCCTACTTGCAATGGAATTCCTACTTACGTCAGAATAAGAATTTCAATATATTTAATAACAATTATTTTTATATCAATCTATGTCAATAATATTTATACCCATATTGGCAATATCTACATGGAAAATATGCCATTCTTGGCACCCAGAGGACAGAAAAACCACCGTTTAATCATGAAATACAATGTAGTTTAATACCCTCTTGCCCCCAAAATAAGCCCTACCCCAAAAATAAGCCCTAGCATGATTTTGACCTTCCGAGATTGCAAGTTGGACATTTATTCCCCGTCTATAGGATGTACCAGACACAATACAATAACTTAAAAGCAAAACAAGTGATGGTTTTGCGCCGGTTCCACGTTGGTCAGGCTCATCTTGGATCAGAAATGCATCTTAAATCGCCACTTCCAACCAAAACGGGGCAGAAAATGGGTTGAAACGCTTGGTAAACGGTTCAACGCTTATTTTTGCCATTAAAAGCCGGGGCTGGACAAATAACCAGTTTATCCACAAGCAAATTTAACACACTGTGGGAGTCCAGACAACTATAATCAAATGATTCCCGGTGCAACAATTTGAAGCTTCCGCTCAAATTCTCTTTTGTAAGAACAAAATCTGTCCTTGGCGACACAATAAACACAAATGAAACTCACGCCACGTTCACTTGGTGAAAACTCCGCTTTGAAGGACCTATAAATATCTCCAAATATCTACCGGTCACGTCCTAACTCAAAAATCATAGAACAACTGAGTTCAGCCTGCTTATCTCACTAAATTATCTGAAATGCGGTTTCCTCGGAGCTATTAAACATGACATTTGCAGAGCGGTTTGAATTTCTGCCAGGAAACTCATCCAAGCGGCAACAGAAAGATCCCCCGTCTGAATGGCGGTTGCGCCAAACCTGTTGAGTTTGTGAGGGGCGTGGAGATCCCCGTCAGCCCAGCCTGTCGGTCTCACCAGCCGACACCACGGAATTAATTAAAAATAGATGACCTTAAAGTGATTTCACAGAATGGACTGGGTTGGAAAAGACCTCAGAGATCATCGAGTCCAACCCTTGGTCCAACTCCAGTCCATTGACTAGATCATGGCACTAAGTGCCATGTCCAGTCTCAGTTTAAAAACCTCCAGGGCCGGTGAGTCCAGCACCTCCCTGGGCAGCCATTCCAATGCCTGACCACTCTCTCTGCAAAGAATTGCTTTCTAATCTCCAGCCTAAATTTAAGTTTAAGCCTTGTTGTCCTATTGTGAACTGCCTGGGAGAAGAGACCAAGCCCCACCTGGCTAGAACTGCCCTTCAGGTAGTTCTAGAGAGTGCTGAGCTCAGCTCTAAGCCTCCTCTTCTCCAGACTAAACAAGCCCAGCTCCCTCAGCCTCTCCCCATAGGGCTTGTGTTCCAGTCCCTTCCCCAGTCTTGTTGCTCTTCTCTGCACCCGCTCCAGCACTTCAATCTCTTTCCTGAGCTGAGGGGCCCAGAACTGAACACAACACTCCAGGTGTGGCCTCCCCAATGCAGAGCACAGGGGAAGGATCACTGCCCTTGTCCTGCTGACCACGCTGGTTTGGATCCAGGACAGGATCCCATTGGCCTTCTTGGCCACCTGGGCACACTGGTGGCTCCTGTTGAGCTTCCTGTCCATGAGTCCCCCCAGGTCCCTTTCTGCCTGACTGCTCTCCAGCCACTCTGTGCCCAGCCTGGAGCGCTGCAGGGGTTGTTGTGGCCAAAGGGCAGCACCCGCCACTTGGCCTTGTTGAACTTCATCCCATTGGAATGGGCCCATTTTTCCACTCCATCCAGACCCCTCTGCAGAGCCCTCCTGCCTTCCAGCAGCTCCACACTCCCTCCCAACTTGGTGTCAGCAGCAAATCTGCTGATGATGGTCTCAATCCCCTCATCTAAATCATCAATAAAGATGTTGAACAGGACCGGACCCAACCCTGACCCCTGGGGACACCACTAGTGCCTGGCCGCCAGCTGGATGCAGCCCCATTCACCAGCACTCTCTGGGCCCGGCCCTCCAGCCAGTTCTTAACCCAGCAGAGAGTGCACTTGCCCAAGCCATGGGCTCCCAGCTTTTGCAGGAGTATATGATGGGAGACAGTGGCAAAGGCTTTGCTGAAGTCTAGATAGACCACGTCCACAGCTTTCAGCGTGAAGCGGTTCTGCATTGTACAAGAGGCTCAAGTTTTGCACCTCGCGGAAGACGGACAGAACGCCAGCGCCCACGGGTGAAGATGAGCACCAAGACGGGGAGACGCGGCACCGTGAAAACACACCAGAACACCTTGTCTTGTCAACTATGAAAATCAAGACATTTCATCCTCTTTTCCGCAACGTCGCTACCGTGGCGCGCTGGTAATATTGAGTTTTTGGCTCACCTGGCCATCTGCTTGTAGGCCTCCTCGGCCACGGCGAAGATGTGCGGGTCCATATCGCCCATGTTTTGGCCACTGTACGCGTAGATGACATCTTGTTCATAGATGGGCAGCTGCTCGTAGGGATTGATGGCAACGAGCACGATACCTTCGAAAAGAGAAATAGATACGTTACAAAGTAAGCGCAGAGTTAGACTTGTGGCTTTTCAGGGCTTGCGTTGGTTGTTTTGAGTGATTTTTGAAATAAAATGCTTGGAGAAAAACAATATAAGAAGGGATTGGGGAAAGACTCTTAATTCTTACCTCAGCATCTCATTCAAAGTGATGTGCTTTGATATATAAGCTCCCATACAGCTACAGAGGAGGCGAATGGAACACATGAGAGGAGTAAATATATAATAATCTCCATTGTGTAAAGCCAGGCTTTGCAGGGGGAGGCAGAAGAAGAGCTAAACAGCCATCACTTCAGAAAAGCAATTCCTGCTCCATCAAAGCCCTGCCAGGCCCAAACAAATAGCCCGGCTTTTCCCCTGACTTTCATTCTTGAGTAAAAGCTCATAACAAAGAACGTACTCAAATCAAAATGAATTGTATAAATCACAGGGAAGACATGCCAGAGCTTGAATTAAAGCTTTCAAGCGTCTTTCTTTGGAACGCTGAGTGATCCCAGGAGCTGACGCGCACCCCGCAAAACACGAACGCCCGCCAGGTTCCACCTCCAAAAACCTTCAGGTTTTGCAGGTTTAAACTGTTATTGCTCCGGAGAATTGGTTTGGAAAGGTGCCTGGTGGAAAAGGATCTGGGGGGCTGGCTGAATTGGGCACCAGAATCACCTCAGGGCTCAAAATGGCGGCACCAGAATCACCTCAGGGCTCAAAACGCTGGCACCAGGGGCACCAGAATCACCTCAGGGCTCAAAATGGTGGCCCTGGGGACACCAGAATCACCTCAGGGCTCAAAATGGCGGCACCAGAATCACCTCAGGGCTCAAAATGGCGGCACCAAAATCACCTCAGGGCTCAAAATGGCAGCACCCGGGGCACCAGAATCACCTCAGGGCTCAAAATGGTGGCACCAGGGGCACCAGAACCACCTCAGGGCTCAAAATGGTGGCCCTGGGGACACCAGAATCACCTCAGGGCTCAAAATGGCGGCACCAGAATCACCTCAGGGCTCAAAATGGCGGCACCAGAATCACCTCAGGGCTCAAAATGGCGGCACCAGGGGCACCAGAATCACTTTGGGTCTCAAAATGGCGGCACCAGAATCACCTCAGGGCTCAAAATGGCGGCACCAGGGGCACCAGAATCACTTTGGGTCTCAAAATGGCGGCCCTGGGGCCACCAGAACCACCTCAGGGCTCAAAATGGTGGCCCTGGGGACACCAGAATCACCTCAGGGCTCAAAATGGCGGCACCAGGGGCACCAGAATCACTTTGGGTCTCAAAATGGCGGCACCAGAATCACTTTGGGTCTCAAAATGGCGGCACCAGAATCACCTCAGGGCTCAAAATGGCGGCACCAGGGGCACCAGAATCACTTTGGGTCTCAAAATGGCAGCCCTGGGGCCACCAGAATCACCTCAGGGTTCAAAATGGTGGCCAGAGGGGTGTGGGATCACCTCACAAGAAAGGCCTTGAGGTGCTGGAGCGAGTTGAGAGAAGGGTTGAAAATACACACAGATGAGGCAACCTCACTGATTTTGGACAAAAATCAAGTTTGCATCAAACTGCAAGCCCACACACAGCTGCAAAAGGCTGCGAGTTGTGTCAACAGTCAAACATCACAGATAATTACAAATTCAAAGGAAAATTACCACTATTACCAGCCACTGAGGGCACTTATTTCAAGGATGCTACTCTAAAGAGTCATCTCCTCCTGCCAAGCATTTCCTCAACAACCCAAATTGCGACACTTAATCATCGCCGTACGCGCCAGCCTTAACCCTGCCACAAAAATACGCGTTTCACCGAAATCTTCCGACTCATCACTTTGAGAAGCCAACAAGCTCTTCTTGAGTGCCAGCCAGAGGGTTCAACACTCAATGTTCCCCAAGGTCACTCAATAAAAATGGCTGAATTGCCTTTTTTTGGTTGTTTTTTTTAGGTTGCAATCTATTCATAGATAACCCGCTGTTTCGAATGGCTTTAGCGAGCCACCCTCCCTGGGAACGACAAACCCAAGCTCATTACTTCTCTTTTGAATATAAGAATTAGAAGACCCCCAAATTAATCAAGAAAAGGAAGCAATAAGTCTTTTTGCAGTCTTTCAGGAGAAAAACCTGCTATGGACGGGTTGGATCGCACCTTTCTGGCATCATGCTGTTCTCCTGTGTTTTGCTAGGTCCTACTTTTTCCCTCTCCAGACCGCCAAGCACATCCAAAGCTGACCTCAAACTCATCATTTAGAGAGTAGTGTAGGGGAAAGGGACCTGGGGGTGCTGGGGACAGCAGGGTGACCATGAGCCAGCACTGGGCCCTTGTGGCCAGGAAGCCAATGGTACCTGGGGTGGGTTAGAAGGGGGTGGTCAGTAGGTCCGAGAGGTTCTCCTGCCCCTCTGCTCTGCCCTGGGGAGACCACACCTGGAATCTTGTGTCCAGCTGTGGCCCCTCAGTTCCAGCAGGACAGGGAACTGCTGGAGAGAGTCCAGCGCAGCCACCAAGATGCTGGAGGGAGTGGAGCATCTCCCGTGTGAGGAAAGGCTGAGGGAGCTGGGGCTCTGGAGCTGGACAAGAGGACACTGAGGGGGGACTCATTCATGTTTACAGATATCTAAAGGGGGAGTGTCAGGAGGATGGAGCCAGGCTCTTCTGGGTGACAACCAGTGACAGGACAAGGGGCAATGGGTTCAAACTGGAACACAGGAGGTTCCACTTAAATTTGAGAAGGAACTTGTTCCTGGTGAGGGTGGCAGAGCCTGGCCCAGGCTGCCCAGGGGGTTGTGGAGTCTCCTTCTGTGCAGACATTCCAACCCGCCTGGACACCTTCCTGTGTAACCTCATCTGGGTGTTCCTGCTCCATGGGGGGATTGCACTGCATGAGCTTGCCAGGGCCCTTCCAATCCCTAAGATTCTGTGATTCATCTGTTGAGACACTGCCACCAAGATTTACACCCATAGACAACAAGCTTGGAGGTTCTCAGTGCACTAACCCTCAAAAGCTACGTCTAGTTTGGCAATCTAAAGCTTGTTGGCTCACTCTGGTGTCTCCCACCCGCCTCAAATTCACACTCCCCGGACTTTCCACATGCCACAGCCCCTGGTTTGTGGTTGGCAGTGGTTTCTAGGTGGACACGGCTCACCGGGAGCTCAACACATGGCCTGGACACTCACCGCAGTACGTGTAGATGTGGTTGGACTCCAGGAACCTGACTTTGAGGTTGTGGAGGACGGCGGGTTCGTGGAGGTAGCTCAGAGCCGTCAGGTCATTCTCTCCCACCAGGATATCGGGATTGCGCAGGAAAGGCAGCTCGTTTCCTTGGAGATCAATGGGATATTCGTAGAGCTGAGGAGAGACACACGGGGAACATGAGACCACAAAAACCTCTGACATGTTATAACAAGCACAACTCCACCCCGATACTATCAAATATTGATATTTGCACATCCTGCTCTAAATTAAATCAAAGGTAAAGGGACCTGGATGACACACCACCAGGTGACGGGTCATCATAAATGGCTTGGAGGTGGCCAAGAGATGGTCCTGGTGGACACTGATGATCCACAAGTACCAACCTGAGAATATCTGAGTTGTTTTCAGGCCAATCATGGGGCAAAAAGCCTTTAGCCAGCTGAGCTGTAACAGATACCACAGAAAACCACCGCTTCATCTCACTGAAGCATCTTCATGCTCTCCAAAAGTCCGCCTTGCTTCAAAATACACCTTGTTTCAAGACACCGGCGATGTTGTCATGATGTTGGCACTCCATGGCCAAACGGCTCAAGAAGAATCAACCCAAGTGCTCAAGGACAGGGCCGCACAGCACGTCCGAGCACCTCGGGCTTGTTTGATATCCCAGCTCCACGTTGCCAACGGCAATTGTCAAGAGTTCGCGCTCAGTCTCGCGTCTTAACGGCAAATAGAGCGGGGATCCCTTGTGATATTTCGTAATGGGCTTTTCATTGAGGAGTATGGCCAGAAACCATAAAAATAAAAACCCAAAGCATTTCAAGCACAAGGACCAAAGAGAAGCACTAAACAGTCAGGTAATGCATGTTGGCTGTCAGGAATAAAAGGCTTTCAACAGCTTCAAAACCCCTGAAGATATGAACGCTCGGTGTCTCCGTCTGACGCACATGATGTTTTCCCCTTCGCTGAAGCTTTTCAGCCCAACACAACCTGGGTCCCCGCGGGGTTTCATATGAAAAAGCAGCAAACTGGGGTTTTTGGGAGCACCCACAATAAGCAGCAGCTTCTTGTACAACTCCTGAGCATCATGTTTGCATCGTATTATTAAAGATACATTCAAAGATTGATATGACTGAGAGATGCGGGACGGTGAATCCAGCAGGACCAACCACGGAGCTGCTGGGCAGGGAACTCACCCAGAAGCACAGGATGGTGATTCATGGTCCTACAAGAACGTATCTGCTGCTCCCAAGGGACAATGAGGTGGCACCTGGGCATCTCCTCACCCTCCATCCTTCACCCTCCTCAGATTGCTGCCTGCTGCTGAGGAGCAAACTGAGGACAACGAGCACAACTGGGGCTGAACTGCGATGAGCCAACAGCACCGTGAGCCGGGTGCAGATTTTAATCTGAATTCACAGAATGTCAGGGTTGGAAGGGACCTCAGAAGATGAGCTAATCCAATCCCCCCATGGAGCAGGAACACCCAGATGAGGTTACACAGGAAGGTGTCCAGGCGGGTTGGAATGTCTGCACAGAAGGAGACTCCACAACCCCCTGGGCAGCCTGGGCCAGGCTCTGCCACCCTCACCAGGAACAAGTTGCTTCTCAAATTTAAGTGGAACCTCTTGTGTTCCAGTTTGAACCCATTACCCCTTGTCCTGTCACTGGTTGTCACCCAGAAGAGCCTGGCTCCATCCTCCTGACACTCCCCCTTTATATATCTGTAAACATGAATGAGTCCCCCCTCAGTGTCCTCTTGTCCAGCTCCAGAGCCCCAGCTCCCTCAGCCTTTCCTCACACGGGAGATGCTCCACTCCCTCCAGCATCTTGGTGGCTGCGCTGGACTCTCTCCAGCAGTTCCCTGTCCTGCTGGAACTGAGGGGCCACAGCTGGACACAAGATTCCAGGTGTGGTCTCCCCAGGGCAGAGCAGAGGGGCAGGAGAACCTCTCGGACCTACTGACCACCCCCTTCTAACCCACCCCAGGTACCACTGGCTTCCTGGCCACAAGGGCCCAGTGCTGGCTCATGGTCACCCTGCTGTCCCCAGCACCCCCAGGTCCCTTTCCCCTACGCTGCTCTCTA